>NC_058521.1:281996671-282001671 GCF_904849725.1 Hordeum vulgare subsp. vulgare | reverse complement strand
TTAAAAAGTATTTTTTTGGTTTTGAAAATTTGTTCATGTTTTAGAAAATTTTATTCTGAAAATTTTGATATATAATATGCCTATATAAAATGTTCTCTCTATTTTCGTTTTTTACGTTTTCTTCACTTTTTTTTAAAGAAAAAAAACATTGTTCAAAAAAAAAGAAGGCACCGCTCGCATGAATCGCCTCTTGCGGCCGACCGAACCTTTACCTGGCCCATGAGAGGCTTTGTTTCTTTTATCTCCACATTGCCTATCTATGGACCATTAGACCTCCCTTCTACCTATAAGTATAGACCCATAGGAGCATCCAGAAATCATCTATTTCGGGTTAAATCAATCTTTTGGTTTAACTAGATTTATTAAATAAAAATATTTTTTCCTTCTCTTCGGCGGGATTTCTCGAAGTCGTCTCCTCATTGGAATTAATTCTTACTCTGCATTCTAAAGGTATTTTTCTTCGTATTTTTTTACTTCCGTAGTTTATTATTTCTAGACTAGTATTCCTACACTAGTATACGGTAGAGTAATTAGATATATTAATTAGTCTTCGTATTTCCACATTAGTACTAGAATTCTTTTAGACGTAGCACTTTTATTCCGTAAAACAGCTTGGCCCTGATTTTTCAAATAGCCATAACTTTTTACTCGTATATCCGAATTAGATGAAACCAACGCCTAGAGTTTCGTCTTGATCCCACCTATCATGTGAACCTATCATATCAACTTTTTGAAATTTTCAAATTTCGAAATTTGTTCATATTCATATTCAAACTTCTTTTGATCATATCTTTTTATCTGTAGCTCCGTTTTAGATGAATTCAATTGCGTCGGATTCGTATCAAAGTAATCTTCCCGTTTGTATCATTAGTTTTAACTTTTCAACTTATAATTTTGATCAAATCAGATTTATCTATTAGTGCCCAAAAGTGTTCACATCGTTCTAAGCCGATTCAATGTCATATTGAAGTATTTGTATCTTTTGATCCGCTATTTCAAATCTAGTAATTCTTTTTTCTACGCGCTCATATTGATCTACTATATCCAATAGCATCATTAGTTTCGACCTTTGAACCTTACAAATTTGAGCGATTCAAATTTGTATTCGAACATTCATTTGATCTTATCTTGTAAATCGTACCACCTTTTCAATTGATTCCTTTTACCCCTAAACACTCATGTCATATATTTTTGTACCTAACCATCGTACTTCTGTTCAACTTCTCTTGACCTTTTTAATGCAAATTCAATTCATATTTCAATTCGCTATAACTTGCGTTGTAGTGCTCCATTTCAAGAAATTCTTTCTACAAATAAATTTGTATGTCTTATACTATTTGTCAAATAACATTCATGTTGTTCTCCCAATATTTTTGATCATCTCCCATAGTGTATGCAAGTCGAGCTTATATAGCGATAGTTGATCATCCTTTAACTCTTTTGAGTTAACCCCTTTCAACTTTCCTTTACAACACACTTAGATCCTATTTTTTTATTAAAACTTAGTATGTTGTTATTTTGCACAAAGACATGTTTTGTTCTTATGTTCTTTTGGTTCTTCCTTTTTGGCATGAATGTTTATTGAATGCTATTCGTTTAGAATAGATTGCTCGGAGTGTGGCGAGTAGAATTATCAGGATTTTGAGAGCGACTATCTTCATCAAGTAATACTAGGCAAGTCACTTTGATCATACTATCACATATGTTTTATGCATCATAGTTCTACCATCATATGCCCAATTGCATGCTTTTTAGGTACTTGGAAATTGTAGTATAGATTGTAGTATCATGTGGTAGGCTTGAGTACCCCGATACTTGGCCCCGGGATGACAAAGTTCATATTGCTATGCTTGAGTAGACGGGATTTCGGTTGAGTGCATAACACGAGTGATGCGAGGTTGATTAAATAATCAAGACCGGTTAAGACAAGATTTTCATGACCTCGGACGCAATGCAACTCTGAGTGAAGGACGGTTGATCGGCTCCCTGGAGAACCGAGTGGATGACCCGGGATGCTGGAGAGCCCATGACATCCTGCGGAAAGCTTCACCCAGGCTCAAAGAGACGGACGGATATTTTCAAGACCCAAGGCTTACCTGCACAGCCAAAAGTCATTATGGGCTCTGGCTTGGTTGCACAACGCGGCGACTCTGGACAGGCGGTGCTAGCAGATCTAGAAGAACGGTAGGATTGGATGGGCACCGACAGGGATTCAGAGGGACCCATTGAAAGACCATGTTTTGATCATCCGGTCTTCTAACCCCCTGAAGTGCGAGGACATACACGGAGGCGATCAAATCTTGTGGGGAACGTGTGCAAAACTCTGCAGAGTACTCAAACCTAATCGATTAGCCGTGTCCACGGTCATGGACAACTTGAGCCAAAGGAACTGAAGTTATCTGAAATTCTCAACACCATTATATATATTTGATGAGGGTAATATTGATAACTCGGGTATGAGAACTGGTTGGCGGAACCATCTCATTAACAACCAACTACGTAGTAACATTTTGCTTTTAGCCCTCTCTTGATGTAGGAGAAAACTTGCTTTTCGCTAAAAACTTATAGCCCCACCTGCCATATATGCATATAGTATAGATGATTACTTTTCACCCCTCACTTATGTGACTTGCCGGCATATTCAATATGCTGACCTACACGGCTGCAACGTCTTATGTTGCAGATATTTTTCTTCGACGAGTAAGAGTACGATTCAGGGTTACGGTCTACACTCAACTTGCCGTTGGTGTATATTGGGACTCCACTCCCTTGACTGCTTCCGCTGAGATAATTAAGGTATATATCAGTCTTACGCTATTTACATGTGATTGCACTTTGATATATACATTGATGTACGCTGTGTGCCAGCATACTGATCCAGGGATGGCAAAGAAACACAGAGGCTTGACTCGTTTTGAGTCGGGTCGCTACACAACGACAATGACGAGAACAACGACTACAACGACAACAACAACGACGACAATAACAACAACAACAACAACAACAACAACAACAACAACAACAACAACAACAACAACAACAACAACGACAACGACAACATCAACAACGACAACAACGACAACAACAATGATGATGACGACGACGATGACGACAACGACGACAACAACGACAATGACGAGAACAAAGACAACAATAGTGACAACGACGACGACGATGATGACGACGATAACAACAACAACAACGACGACGACAATGACGATAACAATGACAACAAGAGCGACAACGACGACGACGAAGGTGATGACGATAACAACAACAACGAGGACGACGAGGATGGGGAAGACGACAACGACGACAACGACGATGACGATGACAACGATGATGACGACGATAACGACGACCACGAGGACAACGCACAAAAAAACAACAACAACAACAACAACAACAACAACAACAACAACAACAACAACAACCTCAACAACTAGAACCAGCACCACCACCACCACCACCACCACCACAACAACAACAACAACAACAACAACAACCTCACCAACTAGAACCACCACCACCACAACAACAACAACAACAACAACAACAACCACAACGACAACAACTACAACAACTACAACAACAACAACAACACCTACACCACATGTCGTGGTTTTGTGATGGCAGATGTCCTCGTGAATGGAGTTAGTGATGGAGCCATCGCACCTTGGTGGCGACTCAAAGGTGTTGAGTGGAAGCGAGACTCGGGTTTACCTAGGTTCGGCTCCTCCGATGGAGGTAATAGCCTACGTCCTGCGTTGTGTGTATTAATGGTGGAATCGATTGGAAGGAGGGCGTAACTTGCCTGACCTAGCTCTCGATGGATTGTAAATTGACCCTATCTACCCTAGGGACTTGCCTTTATATACAGGTTGAGGTCCTAGGTTTTACAAGAATCTAGGCCACATTACAAATTGCGGCCTGCCATATCTCTAACCCGCTGTGTCTCCCAACCAAGGAAACGACCACGACGACTCATCTTCTCGTGGGTCTTGAACCGCCATCTATGCTCATGGGTCCTGCAGGCTCTTCGTTGAAGATCTCCTTGCGACTTCCGGATCCCGGGCCAGGGCCAATCTTGATCGTGAATGTTGAATAGCCTTACACCTGAGCCGGCCCAATAGGGCGGGTCATACCACGGGTAATATCCCCAACATTAGGCCCGAGATTGACTTTAATTTATTCACGCCAATAAATTTTCATGCCCGTCTACGGCGACTCATACATGATCTCCGACCTTTCTCCTTCAACGAGTGACAAGCTGCCAATCTTCATGATTCGCCTGAATCGCGAGGTCTTTGGCTGGTGAGGTCATCTTCCCCATTATTCCAGGGATCTGGATGACGTCATTTCCAATGGATCTTTTCACTTATCCTGTCATCCCGAAAACCTAGACGCCACCATTTCCAAGTTTTAATGCTCCTCCTTGACTCTCGCGCCTTTCGTTTCAATTTCTGCCCTAGGCCTTTAAATAGTCACAAGGGGGAAGGGACAACAACAATAACGACAACATCGACAACAATGACAACGATGACAACAACGACAACTACCACAACAACAACAACAATAAGAACACCAACAACAACAACGACAATGACGAGAACACCGACAACACCGATAAAAACAACAACAACAACAACAACACGGACAACAACGACAAGAGCGAAAACAACGACGACGACAACAACAACAAGATCTACAACAGAGACAACAACGACAAGAGCGACAACAATGACGACGACAACAACAACAACAACAATGACAACAATAACAATAACAATGATGACAACAACGACAACGACAAGAACAAGGAGAACAACGATGACAAGAGAGACAACAATGGCAACAACGACGAAGACGACAACAACAACAACAACAACAACAACGACGAAGACGACGACAACAACAACAAAAACAGCAACAAAAACAACAACAACAACAAAAACAATAACAACAACAATAACAACAAGGACAACAACAACAACAACAAC
>NC_058521.1:281971671-281984171 GCF_904849725.1 Hordeum vulgare subsp. vulgare | reverse complement strand
GTTGGAACTGGGTCATCAACAACTGTCTTCGCTGTGAAACGGGTTCTCATTCCTCATATCTTTACATTCCTCAGATTATGTGTTGATGACTTTCACTATCACTGTTTGAAGAATTTGTTGAAGACTTTCTCTGAAATTCCTCAACCCCAAATTCTTCACACTAGTTAATCTTCATCTGTTTTCTGCGTGCCTGCTCACTGTGCAATCTGTTTTCACATTCCTCACACTGAAAAACTACTATTGTGAAACATTGCACTCCTGATCCCTTACTGTTTCTGCTGTAAGTTAGACATCAGTGAGGAATTTCCTCAAAAGGAATTTCCTCAGTGAGGAAATTCTAAAAATCTCCTATTCACCCCCCTCTAGTCGATATAACGCACTTTCAATTGGTATCAGAGCAAGGTACTCCCTTGTTCTGTGTGATTTTGGTTTAACCACCTGGAGTTTTAGTTATGTCGACTCCATGCATGATTAAGGTTACTGCAGCATGTCCTACATTCGAAGGAAAGAACTTACCCTTCTGGAAGACCAAGATGCAAATGCATCTACAAGCTATTGACAATGATATCTGGTATATTGTGGAACATGGCGTCCCCATCATCTCTGCTAGTGTCTCTGCTGCTGATGTGAAGAGATTCAAGCAACTTGATTCTGAAGCAAAGAATATCATCTGTGGCCATCTGAGCCCAGGCCAGTTCGGAAGAGTGAGTGTTGTGGGCTCTGCAACACTTATCTGGGAGAGACTGTGCAAAGTAAATGAAGGAGTATCAACCCAGCGTGACTCTCGTGTTGATGTTCTTCGCAATCCCTTCAATCGCTTCAAGACGCATGACAATGAAAGCTGCCAAGATACCTTTGAACTGCAAGCACTGGGAGCTCGAGATATCACTGATCACGAAGTTGTGAAGAAACTGCTAAGATCTTTGGATTCTTCAATTGATACTTTAGTCCTTATGATTCAAGAAAGACCAGACTACAAGATGCTTGATCCAGCTGATATACTCGAAAGGCTCAATACTCATGAATTCCAACAAGAAGAAAAGAATGATCTATATGGACCAAGCTATTCTAGACCACGTGCACTGAAGGCTAGAGCAATTTCCTCATCTGAAGAAGAAGACTCAGATGACAGCATTGGTGACCCTGAAGAATTTGGACAGGAGCTTGCAATGCTCATGAGGAAATTCCAGAGGTTTACACGACGTGGCCAGTTCGGTAAATCTTCAAGAAGAGACACGAGGAAACCAAAATCTTCATCTGAGGACTACACGAAAAGAACCTGCCACAAATGCAAGAAATCATGTCATTACATTGCTGATTGTCCCCATTGGGGAAAGGAATCAAAGAAGAAGAAATACAAGGATGACAGTTCTGATGACTCGAAGAAGAAGAAGAAATCTTCAAAATCCTCATCTTCAAAGCCCTCATCGCACAAGAAGACTAGTTTCAGAAAGGCTCACGCACTTATTGTCAAGGAAATGGATTCCGAGGCAGAATCAGAGGAATGTGATGAAGAATAGGGTTCTGATGAAGACTCAGAATCCGGACAGGCCAGTCTTGCACTTGCAACCGCTTTCTCCAGCAAGTCAATCTTCAACCTTGAAGAAGATGATAACACCATCCACACTGATGACTATGCTAATGACTTCGCTCCAACCTATTGCTTCATGGCAAAAGGTTCAAAGGTTCTGAATGATGCTTCCTCCTCTGATTGAAGTGAGTGTGAACCTGATGATTATAAAAAACCCAGTTATAGTAAACTTGCTATCATTGCCACTAAACAACAAACTGCCCTGGAAAAGCTTCGGAAACTCCTCGATAGAAGTGATGAAATGAATCTTACCCAAATCCTCACTGAAGATGTGAAAAGTCTTCAGTCTAGATTTGATAATCTTCAAGATCGTTATGATACACTCCTCGCTGATCATGAGAAACTTTCCTATGAATTTCTTCAAAGGAAGCTTGATCTAGAGAAGCTGAGGATTTCACATGATGATCTTCGTATGGAAAATGATTCATTACTAGCTCAACAGATCAGTGCTGCTCAAGCTGAATTCATTCCTCCATGTCTTAAATGCATTGAACGCGAAACTGCTAATTCTTCACCAGAATCATCAAATGCTTCTATTGCTAGAAATTCTTCAACTGCACCTGTAGTGTCTATTTCCTCACTTGAGGAAAACACAAATGTTACTGATGAAAATGCAGGGTTGAAGGAATTGTATGTGACAGGCATATACAAAATCCTCAAAGGACATCAAACCCTTTGTGATGTGCTCAAAAAGCAGATCTTGAACAGGAACCCGAGGAAAGAAGGAATTGCCTTTGAGAGGAAATGGAATGTTGATGGATCTTATTGGAAACCTGAGAAGTATCCCAAAACCTCATGGGTTGCTGCTACTGGGCCTCCTTATGATCCATCGAATCTAACTGGCTTTTCATGTGAATTATCCTATTCCTCAGATGAGTCATTTGACTCCAACTATAAACTGTTCAAAAATCAATCTGGTGAAGTATTTGCTCGATATGTTGGAACTAACTACAGGAATGGATCCCCCTTTGAGGAAAATCTGGGTTCCCAAAAGTTGTCTTGAAAATCTTCAGGTGAATGTCCTCATGACACCACTAATGAAGAATCTGAACCCCAGATCAAAATCCTCAGGAGGACCAAAGTCTTCAAGAGGATCAAAATCCTCAACTGGTCAAAATATGCTCGTTCCCGTGCTAATACTTCTAACATGCTGGGAAACTACAAGGAATATGAATATGAGCGTTACTCTTCAAATCATTATGTTCATAAATCCTCAAACCAGTTCTCTGCATATTCATATGAGTACTTTAACCCCCCTACTATTAAGAGAAGTGCATTAGCTTCAATGCCACCTTTCTCATATTGTGCTCGCAGGATGATGAATGCTTTACCACCCCTTCAGATGTGGGTGGTGAAGAAATCGAACTAATCAATTGTGCATGTCACGTCTACAGATGAAAATCATCATCTGAAGAATTTGCTGCAGACCTGAGGAAATGCTTGATATGACGCAAGCTAATATTGATGAAATAGAAATATTTCACACGTCCATATAATTCTGTTGTGATGAAATTCTTATCTGATGAAATTGATATCATATTCTTAAAATCTGAAGCATATGAGATGGTAAGTTGTACTAATTCATCTGCAGGATGACAAACCCAAGAATACTGAGTGGGTTCTTGATAGTGGCTGCACACATCACATGACTGGTGATAAAAGCTTGCTGATGAATATGCCACTAACTCCATCACCTCTGAAGAAAATCACATATGCTAACAAAGGTAAAAGCAAGGTATTGGGACTTGGCAAAGTGGCTATTTCCAAGGATAGGCATATGGACAAAGTGATGCTTGTTGAATCCCTTGGTTATAACCTCATGTCAGTCTTGATGCTTTGTGATCTTGATATGATTGTTATCTTTGGTAGATATAGATGTGTATTCATCATGGAATCTGACAGATCCAAAGTCTTCGAAGGTGTAAGAAGAGGGGATTTGTACATTCTTGACTTCTCTACAGGTCCTCAACCAGCCACTTGCTTACTAGCAAAAACCTCAGAAGGATGGCTGTGGCACCGAAGACTAGGTCATGCAGGCATGAGGAATTTGGACACGCTCGCGAAGAAGAAGCATGTCATCGACATCGAATCAGTCAAATTCCTCAAGGATCATCTCTGCGGTGCATGTGAATCTGGGAAAATGACCAGATCCAAGCATCCCTCAAAGACTATCATGACCACTACTCGTCCCTTCGAATTGCTTCATATGGATCTATTTGGACCTACTCACTATGCCACACTAACCAATGCAACATCTTTATATGGCTTCGTCATAGTTGATGATTATTCCAGATATACATGGGTGCATATCATCGTATATAAAATTGAAGTGCGGGAAATCTTCAAACGATTTTATTCAAGGGCCTCGACGAACTTTGGCATCAAGATCAAACATATCAGGAGTGATAATGGAACAGAGTTCAAAAACACTAGTCTTGATGATTATCTTGATGAACTTGGTATTACTCACGAATTATCTGCTCCTTATACTCCTCAGCAGAACGGTGTCGTCGAAAGGAAGAACAGGACTCTGGTTGAGATGGCAAGAACTATTCTTGAAGAATATCAGACTCCTCGTCGTTTTTGGCCTAAAGCAATCAACACTGCATGCCATATCATCGACAGGGTATATCTTCACAAATTCCTCAAGAAAACCTCATATGAACTCCTCACTGATAATAAACCCAATGTAAGTTATTTCAAAGTCTTTGGTGCAAAATGTTGGATTAGAGATCCTCACCATAGCTCAAAATTTGCACCTAAGGTACATGAAGGTTTTATGCTTGGTTATGGAAAGGACTCGCACACCTACAGAGTCTTCAACAACTATCACAACAAAGTTGTTGGTACTGTAGATGTGCGGTTCTATGAAACAAATGGCTCGCAAAGAGAGCAATTGCCTTATGATCCAGATAAGTTATCTTCTGAGGAAGCAATAAAGCTCAAGCCTACTGAAGACCTTGTTCCCACTGAGGAAATGGATGACGAAACCATCCCCATCACTGATGAAAATCAAGAAGGTGCTCCTGAGGAAATTGCTCCACAACCACTTCCTCAGCCCAGACGAAATCCTCAACCAGATCATCCGAGGATTGCAAATGAAGTAGAACTTGACAAAATCCTCAATGACATCAATGCGCCAGGACCTCTTATTACTCGCTCAAAAGCTTCACACTTAGTTAACTTTTGTGGGCATTTCTCCTTTGTATCTATCACAGAACCCTCAAAAGTTGCTGAGGCTTTCTTGGAACCGGAGTGGATCCAAGCTTTGCAAGATGAACTTCTTCAATTCAAGCTGAATGACGTATGGGAGCTCGTCAAATGACCAGATCCTCGCAAGCACAACATCATCGGAACCAAGTGGATTTTCCGAAACAAGGAAGATGAGGATGGTCAAGTGGTGAGGAATAAGGCACGACTTGTAGCCCAAGGCTACACCCAGGTTGAAGGAATAGATTTCGATGAAACTTTTACACCTATTGCTAGACTTGAAGCTATTCGAATACTACTTGCTTATGCTAATCATCATAACATCATATTATATCAAATGGATGTGAAAAGTGCATTCCTCAATGGTAAGCTTCAGGAAAAAGTATATGTTGCTCAGCCCCCAGGTTTTGAGGATCCAAAGAATCCAGACAAAGTCTTCAGACTCAAAAAGGCGCTCTATGGTCTCAAGCAAGCCCCTCGGGCATGGTATGATACATTGAAGGAATTCCTCATGAAGAAAGGCTTCAAACCTGGTGCACTCGATCCAACTCTTTTCACTAAGTCATATGATAATGAGCTATTTGTGTGTCAGATATATGTTGATGATATTATATTTGGCTGAACTGACAAACGATACAGTGATGAATTTGCTTACATGATGAGTGAAGAATATCAGATGTCTATGATGGGGGAGCTGAAATTCTTCTTAGGTCTTCAAATTCGTCAACAACGCAATGGAATCTTCATATCACAGGAGAAATACCTCAAGGATGTTCTAAGGAAATTCGATAAGAATGAATGCAAAGGTCCCAAGACTCCAATGCCTACCAACGGCCACCTCGGCACTGATGAAAATGGTAAAGAATTCGATCAGCAGATATATCACTCTATGATTGGCTCTTTATTGTATCTATGTGCATCTAGGCCAGATATAATGCTTAGTGTTTGCATGTGTGCACGTGTACAAGCAAAACCGAA
Source organism: Hordeum vulgare subsp. vulgare (assembly GCF_904849725.1). Taxonomy (NCBI): domain Eukaryota; kingdom Viridiplantae; phylum Streptophyta; class Magnoliopsida; order Poales; family Poaceae; genus Hordeum; species Hordeum vulgare. The sequence goes on along the minus strand of NC_058521.1, from coordinate 281,978,392 downwards.
GGAATCACAAGGTTGTGAAGCATATTCTTCGATACTTAGCTCACACGCCAACACTAGGATTATGGTATCCTAAGGGCTCAAATCTTCATCTGGTAGGGTTTTCTGATTTTGACTATGCTGGTGACCGTGTGGATCGCAATTCAACTTCTGGCACATGCCATTTCCTCGGAAGATCACTAGTTTGCTGGTCCTCAAAGAAGCAGAATTGTGTATCACTCTCCAATGTCGAAGCTGAGCACATTACTGTTGGTTCATGCTGTTCTCAATTGTTGTGGATGAAGCAAACCCTCAAGGATTACGACATCAACATGAAGAATGTGCCTCTCTACTGCGACAATGAGAGTGCAATCAAGATTGCATACAACCCAATACATCACTCGAAGACTAAGGACATCCAGATTCGTCATCATTTTCTTCGGGACCATGTCCTCAAGGGCAATATCCTCATCGACCATGTGAAGACTGATGATCAACTGGAAGATATCTTCACTAAGCCCTTGGATGAGAAAAGGTTTTGCAAGTTGCGGTGTGAGCTAAATATCTTAGAATCTTCAAATGTTTTGTAAAAACATGCACACATCCAAACACTTACGCAAAATTGATGACTTACATGTGCAACACATGATGAATCGATTTTCTTCAACAAATGAAGAATATCACTCTGAATGTGAAGAAATCAACGAAGAAATTGATTCTCAGGGCCCTACGATAATTGTACGAGACGTCTGTAATCAACATTCTTATATGGTGGGTCACGCCACCGCCCAACATGAAATTCCTCATGTTGATTTTCTTCAAAGTTCCGTTTCCTCAAAATTTGTTTTTCTTCAAAACAGTTGTTCTTCATTGTGATGATTTATCACAAAATCCTCAAGTTAGTCAAATCTTCAAAAACACTTGATGACTTTCGTTTACTTAGATAGACTGTGATTTCAAGTCCTCAACAGCATTCACTTATAGCTATTTCTTCAAGTTGATGTTTCATCTAAGTGAATGTGATTGGACCCTACTTTTCCTCTAGGCTATTCTCATCCAGTCTATTCAATTCTTCATATGCGTTCTACTTGAAACTTTCTTCAAAATCCTCACTGCGTCCTTGTCAATTGATGATTTTCTAACAAAATCCTCAAATCTTCAAAAAATGTTTCTTTAATGCACAGTAACTACACCCCATTTCCCTCGTTCGGATAACCACGATCTCCACGATCTCCACCGCTTTGCTCGGGAGCTACACGTGCCCTGCGGAGACGTAGAGGCAGGGGCTATTTAGTCCGATTTCTTCGCGCCAACAGTAACTGCCTGGCTATAAATATGTCCTTATCCCCCTCGGCAAACACTTCTTCGCTCCATCTCTCCTGCTACAGCAAAAGTCCCGAACCCTAGCGCCACCGCTGGAAGTCTCGTCGTCGGCGAAGAAGAGCTTCACTGCCTCGACTTTTCCGTCGCCGAAACCACGCCGGAGTCGGACCATCTTCGTCCGCCGCCGCCGTAGACGTCCCCTGCTGCCGGGTTAGGGCGCATTGGACACGCACCGAAGAGCTTCTCCCTCCAACTCTTCTCTGTTCTTCGTGCGCGCCATCTAGGGTAAATAAAAATCCTATTTTTACAGGAAGTTAGATCTACTATTTTACATCTGAGATGTGAAATCTGTTTTTCCTCAAGAATCCATATGCATCTGATTCCTCAAACACTGCCTATCACCACACTATTGATGAACTTCACTAAGCATCTAAGATTTTCACGAGATTCCTCAATTGTGTGAAATTTCGGATCTGTACAACTCTGGAACCCAAGAACAGTATGCTTAGGCAAATTCCTCAACCACTACTTAAATTCCTCAACTGTCAAACTTTTTCATTTTCTTCAAAATCTGAGAATGCATATGACTTCTGCAAATTCCTCGTAACTATCCTCTGTTCACAAGTACACACAAGTCAGCTGATGAATCTCTCGTTCTCATCACATTAACTCATTTGCAGCGTTTCTTGAAGAAAATCTTCACGTCTCATCAGAATCCTCAAGAGTTCAATCTCATCAGCAAAATCCTCAGCTGAAGAAAATGGAGGATGACAGGAAGCAGAAGGGAGGCAAGAAACTTGAGCAGAATATAGCTTTGGACATACCTGAGGATATATACTTGGACTACTGCACACCTGATGAAAATGAAACAATGGACAGGAGAAAGATTCGGCTTCAGAAGATAGAACGCCGATGGGCTAAGGAGTGGAAGGAATACAGATTTGTCAATTCCAAGTATGCGAAGAAATTCGCTCTGAAGCCTCCTGGCAAACAGGCTCCACTTGAGGATCATCAAGTAGCACATCCCGCAAGCCTCAAGACCCTTGATGACTATCTGATGAAAAGGACAAGCATTTGGCTAAGCTTAAGAAGCAGGCAGATGCTGTTGTGATGAAATTCAATGAATCATCTGCTGCTGCTTCAACTGCAGCTACTTCCTCTGCTGCTCAGACCTCTGGTTCGGCAATTCCTCAACAGAAGTCTGTGCCATCAAAACCAAAGCTTCAAAGCCTCAAGAGAAACTAGCTCTGGCATTAGCTACAAAACCCTCAGCGCCAAAATCCTCAGCGCCACCACAGGTTTCAAAACCAGAACTGAAGCCGGTCATGAAGCCACTGCCCGCTACCTCCACCTCCTCACTCCGAGCTGCAACCAGCTCGGAGGCAAAGTCTTCACCACCTCCTATGAAGACTAAGGTGTCTGCTGGAAGAGGAACAAAACCAAGCCCCAGCAAAATCATCACAGCCCCTTCTGCATCATAGGGTAGTGATGAATATGATAATGAATCCTTGCAAGCTATGATCAGAAACAAGCAAGAGAGGGTAGCTCAAGCTTCTGGTAGCGCCATTCCTCTGGCCATGGACCCCAAAGTCCTCCTAGACTATATAAATATCTGGTATGCGGACACCAACACTCCGCTTGATCATTTGAAACTTCCCCCTGGCATCAGCCACATGGTGGCCACATTCATCAACAAGGCCAAGTGGAAGGAGCAGCAAGCCAAACATGCCAAGGTTGCTAAGCTCAAGAAGGAGAAATTCCTCAGGCAGAATGTCGTCAACCTGACGCCTGATGCACTGGTGTCAAAACAGGCTGAGGTGAAGACTTTGACTGATAAGTACTCCAAGCTATCTGATCGTCAAAGCCTCAAAAGCAATTTCATCAAACTTTCCACTGAAGCTGTTGACAACTACAACAAGAAGGCTGCCCCTCCAGTACCAACTCCTCAGCCTCTGATTGAAGAACCAGCTGATGAAACTCCTCAGGCTGATGAAACTCCTCAAGCTGAGGAAATACCTCAAGAAACCCGTGTGGACGTCACGGCAATTGAATAAATCACCACGGAAAATCCAGCTGATGAATCTGCTACAGCTGGTGAGACTGCCCCTGATCCATCTGCTGCTTCAAAGCCCGCTGATGACTCTGTTCCAGCTGATTCCTCAAAGCCAGCTGATGAATCTGCTGAGAAAACACCTTCACCAAAAGCTTCACAGGTGAAGAAGATGACTCCGTCTGCATCAGACGTGAAGAGAACAAGGGCTGCTGAAAAGGAAACCAAGAAGAGAAAGGCTTCTTCAGCAGATGAAAACACTGAGGCCAAGCGCCCCAAAGCACTTGACGAAAATGCTCCAATGGACCCTGTGCCCCTTAACATCGCTCCATCATATGAAATGGTCACCTTTGAAGACCAGGAGAAAGGGCTAGATGAGGAAATGAAATATGCTGCATATGAGGAACATACTGACGAAGAAATTCGTATTGACGACAGTCCTCAGCCCTCCATTCCTCAGGAAGACACTGCACAAGGATCAGCTGCACCAGCTGATGAATCTGCCTCTATCACGAAGCAAGCTGAGGAAGAGCAAAGTGAAAATCCTCAAGCTGATGAAATTCAGAGTCTTGAGAAAAATCCTGAAGTTGAGGATCAGGCTGACCCAACTCCTCCTCCTGAGCAAGATCTTCACACCGAGGCTCAGAATGAACCTATTCCTCCTCCGGAGGAGAACCCTCAACAGGATGCTTTAGTTGATGAAATTCCTCACCCTAATGCCTAGCCAGATCCCATTCCTCAACATGAAGCACAACATGAGCATGCTCCTCAGCCTGAAGCACAAGCTGATGAAATTCCTCACCCTGAGGACAATGCTGAGGAAAATGCACCAGACCAAGACAATGCTTTCGTTGTGCTCAACCCAGAGACTGCAATTGTTGTCTCCCCTCCAGTTCCACAGCAAAATCTTCAGCCAATGCAGCGTCAGCCATTCTCCAAGCGACCACAGTTTCAAAAGGAGAACTTCTTTGAAGAACGCATGTACTTCATTGGAGAAAATCCCTATGACAAGCCTCAAATCAGACATCTGAAGTTTTGGATGAGGACATAGCTGAATTACTATGCCTCTGTGCTGTGTGGAAGAAATAAGATATTCCAGCACATGCATATTCCTCATGTTGAACTTGAAGCAATACCATGCCTGGCTCCAGTCCTCAACGTCCTTCATGAAGCTGGAGTGCTACCAATGTGCTCAGACATCTCTGATTGGAACAGTGAGCTCATTCTTCAGTTTAACGCCACTCTTCACATAGCTCGTGATCCTAAAGATATTAACACGTGGGTGTTTGACTGGATGACGCAAAAAACTCACTACAAGGCTCCTGCTACTGAGCTACTACGTGAATTCCGAGTATCAATTCCCTCAGACAAGGCCGTGAAGCTTTATGGTGAGCGTGAGCTGCCCAATGGGATGACGGAAGTCCTCATGAAGCCTTTGGCTAAAGGGCAACCACCGAGAAAAACCTTCCTCGTCCATGAGCTCAAATATGCACCAAGGTTTGTTTACATAATCCTCTGCAGTGTTCTTGCGCCGATCAAAGGCCATGATGATGAAGAAGATGGTGTAGGCATCATGAAGAATATCCTCTTCAACATCATCCATGGTATTCCTATCAACATACATGATTTCTTCTTGAGGACTTTGGCCGACAATGCCATGTGTCCCTTTGAACACAAGATATATGCCCCATGGATCATGAGATTCATCAGGACAAGGACAGGCATCAACTTCCATGCTGATTTCAACAACCATGTTGGTTATATGCCTCCTATCAGGGTCAACAAGAAGACTTTCGAGCCAGTTGCAGGAAAAGACAAGTTAGTTATTGATGAAGGTCGTAGGCCCCTTGATGGCCAGTTCAGAGAGCCGGGAGCATATTCTTCATGGGATGATACTGAGACTCACCCTCCAAGCCCTGTTGCTCCTCGTGTGATGAATACGAGAGAGCTTCTCCTCAGTCTTCACCAGAAGGTGCATCGGAATCACAAGTGGGTCAAACGCCAGTTCGGCGTCATTGTGAAAACCCTCACTGAAACACAGAATTATGTGAAGCTTAACCATCACTATCTTCACGAGGTTTTTGATCGCACCTGGGCTACACTTTCTCATGTGAAGACTCAGACAGAACTTCAAGAATTGGAGTTCGAGCGAGACTTTGACTGGTCGTGGCCACCCAAGAAGAAGTTCTGGCCAATTCCAGTTCCAGACCTTGAAGACAGTTCCTTTTCTTCATTCTGCACTATTGAGTCTGATGAAGAACAGCTCGACACTGCCACCGGTCCAAGGAAGAAGACTACTCTCAAGAAACCTCACGCATCTTCATCAACCGCCAAGAAGTGAAGTCTTCACGGGCGTTAGTCCTCAGTTTGTCCCTTTTTTGTCACTTGATGACAAAGGGGGAGAAACTTGAGATTTAGTCTTCAAGCGGGATATTTTGGGGCTTATGAACTATATTTAAGTTAGAAACTCTTGGCACTTCTGATGTTTTTATGTAATGAGTTCTAACTTAAGCCCGATTGTACTCTGATGCTTTTGAACGTTTTTCTTCGCATGCTTATTCCTCCAATTTTTAATGCACGCATGCTGGAATTCGTCAGATACCATTTGTCATCATGCATCTTCAATTTCTTCATACTATAGGTCATATGTATGCATGATTTATAAGACTGAGGGGGAGATCTCCATGATATAAATCATCAATGTGCATTTGCTGTGAAAAGCAAAATCCTCAAGATATGCACATCTTCAGGGGGATTCTCTCTGAATCTTGATTTCAAATTCCTCAAATGAGTATTTACACTTCATGTTTTTATCCCTGTTGAAGACTTTACCTAATTGTCATCAACCACTGAAAAGGGGGAGATTGTAAGTGCATCTAGTGCCCCTTACTGATTTTGGTGGTTTGAAGACTTATAGGTTAAGTATCTAATGTGTTCATGAGTGTACACATGATCTATAAGTCACTGAGGAGTTTGAAATATTTGACGAATATCGACCCCTAAAAATATATATCTTCAGTTGAAGAAATTGGTCTCAAGCTGAAGAATTGAATCGGAAGAACCTGCGATGAAATAGATATTCCTCATGAAGATATTGAATTTGAGGAATACGGTGTGTCCAGAAGAAAATCATTCTGAAGACTTTGAAGCATGAAGATTTACTCTTTTTGTTTTGTTTTCTTCACACTTGAGTAATAGGAACACCGTACTGTTAAAGGGGGTCAAAGTTACACTTTGGAATGAATTTCCTCATGATGATCAACCCAAGCCTACACCTACCAAAAGCCTCAAGTGAGGAATACGAGTGACATGAGGACTCTCACAATTGAGGGTTCCGACCATTTCGATAGCCACGCCACATCATTGGTCTTA
>NC_058521.1:281956671-281966671 GCF_904849725.1 Hordeum vulgare subsp. vulgare | reverse complement strand
TCAAAATAATTTTTTAAACTCCTGGAATAGGCAAAACAAGGTTTAAACTAAATCTGATCTAACTTATATTTGCAAATTTCAAACATAGACAAATTATATGTTTTTAAAAACTACAGACAAATTGGAGTCTACTGGAACAAGAATCAATATCATTGGACGTCGGAATCAAATGTTATGGCCAAAACAAAACAGAAACTTTTCTGTTTTTGCTACTAGACAAAAAAAAAGAAACTAACTAGCTAACTAATAGGGGGTATACGTGGCGCGCTGTGATAGGCTGCGGGGGTGTTTGTTGCAATCGTTAGGAGAAAACGGCCGTGAGCTAACAGAAACCACTGGCTAATAAATAAGTGAAAATAAAACCGACGATTTTCTGATCTAAACCGAACAGGTATCCTACTTCTAATCTACACCATCTAACTAAAATCTAACGGATGAGAAAAGAGGGGAGAGCTCACAGGGGAACTCACGGGAGGGGGAGATCTTACCGTGGCAGTGGCTGGCAACTCCGGCGAGGGGTGGTGTCGCCGGCGAGGGGAGGGGGCCGGGGTGGCGACGGGACGAGGAGGGGCGGCGGCGGCTTCCTCCGGCGAGTGGTGGCGTCGGCGGAGTCAGGGGTGGCTCGGGGTGGCTGCCCTCGGGGTGGCCGAAGGTGCTCGGGCTGCTCGCCGGCGCAGCTACGGCAGGGCTCGGGTGGGCGGCGGCTCGACGTGGGCGGGGTGGGAACGGGGTGCAGCCGGGGCTAGGGGCTTATATAGGCCGAGGAGGGGGCCGAGGAAGGAAGGAAGAGAGGGGCCCGAGGGGATTCCGGTTCCAGGGGAGCTCGGCTCGGGGACGGGCACGAGATTAGGAAGGGCAAGGTGGGGGGTGACCGTGGGGGAGGAGGGGTCGGCCAGGGGGCCCCGCGTGGCAGTGGGAGGAGGGGGCTGCGGATGGGAAGGGTGGCCGAAATTTGGGGATTTCGGATCCCGGGCTGTGGGGGTGGCGGCCCACAACTATTAAACGATCGGGCGATCGCCTACTAAAAAAAAGACTTCCCTAATAAAATCTTTTCCGAGACAGAAAAACAAAAGTGAAATAAAAGGAAATAAATCAAATATTTAATATAGAGTATTATATACCAAAAAATTCAGAAAAATATCCACTACCCGAATAACATTTTTCCAAAGAAAAAATAAAAACTTTAAAAAAATGTTTTTTTCAGAAATTCCTTAAAATGCTTTATTTTCCTTTTGCAAATGATCTTTGGATTTCTTGGCTCCAATATTTCAGAAATTGCCCGCACTTTGGAGGGTCATTTTCCTCCACTCTCTCTCTCTCTTGCGTGCACGAGAGTATTTCCCGGGCATTTCTCCTGCGAGGAAAAAGATGGAAATGCAAATCAAAAGACGAAAGAATTCAAGTGCCAAATTTATTTCAATCAATATGCATAGATGCTTAGCTACAATGTAAAACATTCCCAATTAGGAAAATTGGGATGTTACAAACCTACCCACCTTAAGATGAATCTCGCCCTCGAGATTCGGGTTGGCTAGAAAACAGGTGCGGGTGGTCTCGACGAAGATCCTCTTCTCGTTCCCAAGTGGCTTCTTCCTCGGTGTGGTGGCTCCACAACACCTTGCAGAACTTGATGATCTTGCTGCGGGTAACTCTGTTGGCAGTCTCGAGAATCCTGACGGGTTTCTCCTCATACGTCAGATCACTGTCAAGCTGTATGGCCTCTAGGGGCACTGTATCTCTCAACGGAACATCGGCCATCTGAGCGTGGCATTTCTTCAACTGGGAAACATGGAAGACATCATGAACTCCGGACAATCCTTCTGGCAGTTCCAGTTTATAAGCAACTTCGCCTCTACATTCAAGAATTTTGTAGGGGCCAATGAAACGAGGTGCTAACTTTCCTTTCACACCGAATCTCTTGATTCCTCGAAGTGGAGACCCCCGAAGATATGCTCGGTCTCCCACTTCGTACGTTACTTCCTTGCGTTTGCTGTCAGCATAACTCTTCTGCCTGGACTGAGCTATCTTGAGTCGGTCACGAATTAGCTTGACCTTCTCTTCAGTATCTCGGATAAGGTCGGGACCAAAAAGTTGTCGGTCTCCAACTCCATCCCACATCAACGGTGTTCTGCACCTCCTTCCGTATAGAGCTTCGAAAGGGGCCATCTTCAGACTGGTCTGGTAGCTGTTGTTGTATGAGAACTCGACATAAGGCAAATTGTCATCCAAACTAGACCCATAGTCTAGTGCGCAAGATCTCAACATGTCCTCCAGAATCTGGTTGACTCTCGCGGTCTGTCCATCTGTCTGTGGGTGAAAACTTGTACTGAACTCCAATCTCGTTCCCAAGGTTTCATGCAGTTGGTGCCAAAATTTGGATGTGAACTGAGTCCCTCTATCCGACATAATGCTCTTCGGTACTCCGTGCAGACATACGATCCTCGTCATATATATCTTGGCCAGCTTGGCACTCGTGTAAGTAGTCTTCACCGGAATGAAGTGAGCTACCTTGGTCAAATGATCGACCACAACCCAAATAGAATCATAGCTAGAACGGGTCCGAGGTAATCCTGTGATGAAGTCCATACCAAGCTTTTCCCATTTCCACTCGGGTATCGGCAGAGGTTGGAGCAAACCTGCCGGCTTCTGATGCTCGGCTTTTACTCGCTGACAAACATCGCATATTGCTACGAACTCGGCAATGTCTTTCTTCAATCCTGTCCACCACAAACTTTGTTTCAGATCCAGATAGATCTTGGTGTTGCCGGGGTGTATCGAGTACATGGAATCATGAGCCTCCTGAAGTATCAACTTCCTGAGTTCGGGATCATTGGGCACATAGATGCGATCCTCAAACCATAAAGTTCCGTGTTCATCCTCACGAAAACCTTTAGCCTTCCCGTCTTCCATTTTCTGCTTAATCTCAGCTATCTCCTTGTCTGATTTCTGTGCCTCGCGGATGTTTTCTATCAAAGTAGACTGAATTTCCAGAGTGGCAACAAATCCTCTTGGAACTATTTCCAATTTGAGCTCTCGGAGGTCATCGACTAACTCCTGGGGTAATCCTCCAGCTCTGAGTGTGTTCACATAACTCTTGCGGCTCAACGCAACGGCTACAACGTTTGCCTTGCTTGGGTGATAATGCAATCTCATGTCATAGTCCTTGATCAACTCTATCCATCGCCTCTGTATGAGGTTCAACTCCTTCTGCGTGAAGATATGTTTCAAGCTCTTGTGATCAGTGTAAACATCACAACTATTTTCGATCAGGAAATGTCTCCAGGTCTTGAGAGCGTGCACTACGGCTGCTAGTTCCAAGTCATCCGTGGCATAATACAAATCATGAGGTCTGAGCTATCTGGATGCATAGGCTACAACTTTGCCTTCTTGCATGAGCACTCCTCCGAGTCCTTGACGAGAAGGGTCACAGTAAACCTGGAAATCCTTCCGAATGTTCGGCAATATCAGCACTGGGGCTGTAACAAGACGTTTCTTCAGCTGTTGAAAACTGGTTTCACATTCCTCAGTCCAAACATACTTGGATTCCTTCTTCAATAACTCTGTCATGGGCTTGGCGATCTTTGAGAAATTCTCAATGAACCTCCGGTAATATCCGGCAAGTCTGAGGAAACTGCGGATCTCCTTGACTGAAGTGGGTGCTACCCACTCGGTGTCTGCTGCGACCTTGGCAGGGTCCACTGCTATTCCTTCTCCTGAGATGACGTGTCCGAGGAATCCGACTTCCTTCAACCAAAACTCACATTTGCTAAACTTTGCATACAGCTTATGCTCTCGAAGTTTCTCCAGAACTAGATGCAGATGTTCCTTGTGTTCCTCTTTGTTCTTGGAGAATATCAGTATGTCATCGATGAACACCAGGACAAACTTGTCCAAGTATTCCATAAATACCTTGTTCATCAGATTCATAAAATATGCCGGCGCATTAGTCAGTCCAAATGACATGACCGTGTACTCATAGAAGCCGTACCCAGTGGTGAAGGCTGTCTTGGGTATATCTTGTTCACGAATCTTCAACTGATGGTACCCGGATCGAAGACCGATCTTTGAGAATACGCGAGCTCCAACTAACTGATCAAACAGAGCAATTATCATCGGCAAGGGGTACTTGTTCTTGATGGTCACATCGTTCAATGCACGATAATCGACAACCATTCTCAAGGACTTGTCCTTCTTTTCAACCAAGAGCACTTGGGCTCCCCAAGGTGAAGAACTTGGGCGAATATACCCTTTGTCCAACAACTCCTTAATTTGCGTCTTGATTTCTACCAAGTTATTTGCGGGCATCCTATAGGGTCTCTTGGATGTGGGGGCTGTTCCGGGTAATAGATCAATCAAGAACTCAATCTCTCTATCAGGTGGCATGCCCGGCAATTCCTCCAGAAATACATCTGGTACTCCTGTACAATCGGTACTTCCTCCTGGACTACTCCCGTGAGAGAGTTTACTCGCTTACTCCGTGTCGGGCGCTGAGACACGTACTTAATCCGCTTCTGCTCGGGGGTGGTGAGCAAAATAGACTTAAGGGCACAATCAATATTCCCTTCATACTTGGCCAACCAATCCATGCCTAGGATTACATCCAATCCCTGGGACTAATACGATGAGGTCGGTGGGAAAATTATGGTTCCCGATGTTGAGACTCAAAGCATGGCATCCTATCCCGGCTGTCATCATGCCTCCTGGGGAACTGACCTTAATAGGCTGGCTGAGGGTTCTAGTTGGCAAACTATACTTTTCCACAACTACCCTTGATATGAATGAATGTGTTGCACCAGAATCAAAAAGTACCAATACTGGACGTGAATTTAGCAAAAACATACCAACCACAGTATCAGGGTGATCATAGACCTCTTCAACATCAATGTGGTTCACCTGAGCTCGAGGAAAAGGATTGGGCTTCTTTGCCGCAGAGTTGCCGTTGTCGTTTCCATTTCCCTGCTTGTTCTGGGGACATTCAGTGCCATAGTGTCCCATCTTCTGACACTTGAAGCAGGTGATGTGGTTCAGATCCTTCTGAGCTGGAGCTGAATGCTGCTGAGTGCCAGTACCGCCATTCTTGAAGTTGCTGTTGTTGCGGTGGTTCCCATTTCCTCCATGGTTGTGGCCTCCATGGTTGTGCACTGGGTGGTTATGCTGGACGTGTCCTCCAAACTTACCGGATCCAGTCCCGGTATTCCCTGAATAGGGGGTGTAGCGAGGCTTCTGCTGAGTGCCGGAGTTGAACTTTCCAATCCCATACTTTCGCTTGCAGTTCTCCATCTGCTGGTGTTTCCCCTCCAAGATGAGGGCCTTATCAACCAGCTCCTGGTAGTTATTGAAGGTGGCTATAGTCAACTGAATGCTCAGCTCATCATTGAGTCCCTCCAAGAACTTTTCCAGCTTGGCCGCATCATCGGCCACATCTCCAGGTGCATAACGGGCGAGCATGCTGAATTCATCGACGTACTGGGGCACAGAGCGATTCCCCTTGCGTAAGTTGCGAAACTCACGCTTCTTCAGACTCATTGCACCAGCTGAGACATGTGCGGTACGGAAGGCTTGTTTGAATTGCTCCCAAGTGACTCCAGCAATGGGGTAAGTGGTGGTGTAGTTCTCCCACCAAGCAGGTGCAGGGCCTTCAAGTTGATGCGCGGCAAAACGCACCTTCTCGGCTTCAGTACAACCAGCAGTGATAAGTTCACGCTCCATCTTGCGGAGCCAATCATCTGCCACAATGGGCTCAATGCTGCTGGAGAAAGTTGGAGGGTTCAACCTCAGGAAACGGGTGAGATTGTCGACCTGGGGTGGATGATGGTTGTTGTTATTGTTCTAGTTCTGGATGATCAGCTGCATCAGGGTGTTTTGTTGCTGGATCAGCTGGGTGAGTTTCGGCGGAAAGTTGGACTTAGAGGCGCGTCTCGGAGGCATCTGATGTTTGTAGAGGGGTGAGATTAGCATAGAACAATGGTCTAAGAGTAATTACACAACCCATATGAAATGCAACAAAGAAGTATCACACCACACATTTATTCAATACCATCACAAAGGTTCACACGAGGATACAAATTCGATAATCCTAAACATCGGCCTAAAACGTATAACGATAAAATAAATTTGGTGGTCTAGACTAAGTGTCCACCTCAGAAAAGCATGGTGGTGGGTCCTTCGGTGGAGCTTTCTTCATAGTCCTCGTCGTTGCTGATCAAGGGGGCTACGTCTCCTTCGGGATGAAGGTTCTCGCCCATGTCCAGTTCCTCCTCCAGGTATGCAACTCGAGTCTTCAGCTTCTCGATCCGCTCCAAAAAGTCCTTCACCTCCAGTTCGTGTTCATAGTGGGCTTCCCGGGCTGCTTCTTTGAGTTCAAGCTTGCAGAGTGACAGTTGCTTGATCTTCTTGGCGTCCTTGATCACACGATGCTCCAGAATCCCGCTGTGCTTCTCCAAGGTCTGGGCATAAGACAAGAGAGCGTCCTGGGTCTTGCTTGAGATGATTTCTCCGTCTTCGTTTCTCCGGAATACGGTGAATAGGTCTAGAGAAATAGGGCAGCCTTTGTATTCTTCCTTGATACGTTCGAGGGCACAATGGATCGCCATGTCCCTTCCGAGAATCCAGTTGGGTGCGATGAACTTGCAATCCACCGGCTCAGTGCGCGGCTGGAATGTCCTTCCAGGAACGTGCACCTCGATCCTGTAGCGTGAATCCTCCGGGTAAGATGAAGTTGGCTTCCCTGTGATAGTCGGCAGAGCAATCCTCAAGTGCTTGGTGATCTGCACCAGCTCCTTTCCGAACGGCATAGTGGCATCGGGCTGGCAAAACTCCGTGAACTTAACAGGGATGAAGGTGGCCATCTAAAACATTGGAAAATCGGAGAGAAGTCAGAAATGATTAGAAGAGGAAATAGAAGATTATAGACATGAGAAAATAGTTTTCTTCCTAAGGCTTTTCCATTCCTAGAGGTTACGTCCTATGGTCAGCGTGTGCTCTGAATACCATTTCTGTAGCGACCTGACTCAAGACGAGTCAAGCCTCTGGTGTTTCCGTACCATCCCAAGATCATGCTGGTACACACTCTATACATAATGTATATATTCAAGAGTTCAATCACACAGCTTTATTAATCGAAATCTCATAAAGAGTACTTTATTACAATAAAGGATTACAATAAAGTGGCTGAAGGCCATCTCATGAGATATCTAACGAAGACTAGCGGAAGCATCAGGTAGATGAGTCCATCCGACTCCAAGGGCATGTCGCTGAGCGTAGAACGTAGCCTTACTCCTGGTCGGAAAAGTACTCTGTAACATGATACATTGCAGCCGTGTAGGTCAACATATTGAATATGCTGGCAAGTCATCAAAGAGAGGAGTAAAATAATAATCAACTATCTCTACATGCATATTTGGCCGGTGGGGCTAAGTTTTGCATAAAGCCAGTTTTATCCTACAACAAGAGGGTTGGAAGCAAAATATTACTACATTGTTTGTTGTTAACGAGATGGTTTCGCCAACCAATTCTCGTACCCGAATAGTTGTAAACACCCACATCATTATTAAGTTGTGTCGAGAGTTCAGGGGAATTTCAATGCCTTCGACTCAAGTTGTCAATGACCATGGACACGGCTAATCGATTAGGTTGGGCACTCTGCAGAGTTTTGCGCACGTTCCCCACAAGATTTGATCGCCTCCGGGTTTGTCCTCGGACTTCAGGGTGTTTGAAGACCGGATGATGAAAACATGGTCTTTCAACGGGTCCCTCTGAATCCCTGCGGTGCCCATCCGTTCCTACCGTTCTTCTACATCTGCTAGCACCGCCTGTCCAGAGTAGCCGCGTTGTCCAACCAATCCAGAGCCCATAATGACTTGTGGCTGCGGAGGTAAGCCTTGAGTCTTGAAGTCTCCGTCCGTCTCTTCGAGCCTGGGTGAAGCTTTCTGCAGGATGTCATGGCCTCTCCAGCATCCCGAGCATCCACTGGTTTCTCCAGGGAGCCGATCAACCGTCCTCACCCAGAGTTGCATTGCGTCCGAGGTCTTGATTATTTAATCAACCTCGCATCACTCGTGTTATGCACTCAACCGAAAACCCGTCTACTCAAGCATAGCATTAAGAAAATTGTCGTCCCGGGACCAAGTATCGGGGTTGTTGTGTGCCTACCACATGATACTACAACTTATACTAAAGTTTCCAAGTACCTAGGCAGCATGCAATGTGGGCAAAGAAAGGTGAACTACCATGCATCGAAAACATAGGAAAATAACATGATCAAAATGACTTGCCTTGATGATAGTTGTCTTGATCGAGCGCTTTTAAGTAACACGCTTCGCACTCCGGATGATCTACCGATACAAACAAAAAACACACCATAAGCACTACAATCAAGCAACAAGTAAAAAATAACATCACAAGTAAGGATTTGCTAAGGCCTAAGTAAAAGACTTCAACACGCGTTACTAAGGCAGAAACTTGTTTCTGTTAAAAACACCTGTAAACATACTTTAAAATTTTTGTAACTTCTACCACAGTAAGATATAATCACTAGGAAGCGGTAGCATATAGAATCAACTCAAAATCATTTTTAAACTCCTGGAATAGGCAAAACAAGGTTTAAACTAAATCTGATCTAACTTATATTTGAAAATATCAAACATAGACAAATTATATGGTTTTAAACACTACAGAAAAATTGGAGTGTACTGGAACAAGAATCAATATCATTGGACTTCGGGATCGAAAGTTATGGCCAAAACAAAACAGAAACTTTTATGTTTTTGCTACTAGACAGAAAAAAGAAACTAACTAGCTAACTAACAGGGGGTATACGTGGCGCGCTGTGATAGGCTGCGGGGGTGTTTGTTGCAATCGTTAGGAGCAAACGGCCGTGAGCTAACAGAAACCACTGGCTAATGAATAAGTGAAAATAAAACCGACGGTTTTCTGATCTAAACCGAAGAGGTATCCTACTTCTAATCTACACCATCTAACTAAAATCTAACGGATGAGAAAAGAGGGGAGAGCTCACACGGGAACTCACAGGAGAGGGAGACCTTACCGTGGCAGTGGCTGGCAACTCCGGCGAGGGGTGGTGTCGCCGGCGAGGGGAGGGGGCCGGGGTGGCGACTGGACGAGGAGGGGCGGTGGCGGCTTCCTCCGGCGAGTGGTGGCCTCGGCGGAGTCGGGGGTGGCTCGGGGTGGCTGCCCTCGGGGTGGCCGAAGGTGCTCGGGCTGCTCGCCGGCGCAGCTGCGGCAGGGGCTCGGGTGGCGGCGGCTCGGCGTGGGCAGGGTGGGAACGGGGTGCGGCCGGGGCTAGGGGCTTATATAGGCCCGGGAGGGCGCCGGGGAAGGAAGGAAGAGAGGGGCCCGAGGGGATTCCGGTTCCAGGGGAGCTCGGCTCGGGGTCGGGCACGAGATTAGGAAGGGCGAGGTGGGGGGTGACCGTGGGGGAGGAGGGGTCGGCCAGGGGGCCCCGCGTGGCAGTGGGAGGAGGGTGCTGCGGATGGGAAGGGTGGCCGAAATTTGGGGATTTCGGATCCCGGGCTGTGGGGGTGGCGGCCCACAGCTATTAAACGCTCGGGCGATCGCCTACTAAAAAAAAGACTTTCCTAATAAAATCTTTTCCGAAACAGAAAAACAAAAGTGAAATAAAAGGAAATAAATCAAATATTTAATATAGAGTATTATATACCAGAAAAATCAGAAAAATATCCTCTACCCGAATAACATTTTTCCAAAGCAAAAATAAAAACATAAAATAATGTTTTTTTCAGAAATTCCTTAAAATGCTTTATTTTCTTTTTGCAAATATTTTTGCAAATGATCTTTGGATTTCTTGGCTCCAATATTTCAGAAATTCCTCCGCTCTCCCTCTTGCGTGCACGAGAGTATTTCCATGGGCATTTCTCGTGCGAGGAAAAAGATGGAAATGCAAATCAAAAGACAAAAGAATTCAAGTGCCAAATTTATTTCAATCAATATGCATAGATGCTTAGCTACAATGTAAAACATT
>NC_058521.1:281941671-281951671 GCF_904849725.1 Hordeum vulgare subsp. vulgare | reverse complement strand
CCACCACCACCACCACCACGAAGACGATGACGACAGCCACAACAACGACAACAACGACAACAACAACAACAACAACAACAACAACAACAATGACGACGATGACGACGACATCGACGATGACGAGGACGACAACAATGACGAGGACCACCACCACCACCACCACGAAGACGATGACGACAGCCACAACAACGACAACAACAACAACCACAAAAACCACGACGAAGACCACGATGACGAGGAGGACGATAACAACAACAAAAACAACAACAACAACAACAACAACAACAACATAGACGACGACAACAACGACATCAACAACAACAACAATAACAACAACAACGATGACATGTAACATCCCAATTTTCTTAAATTAGGAGGTTAATAGATCATTCATATGAATCTCATATTTTTTATGCATTATTTGCCTTTATGAAAAATTCTATTCATTATGCAACTGCGGGCAATTTATTGGAGTGGAAATAATGTGACTTCTCCCCTGTCGAATTAAAGTTCATAATGTTTAGAATATATTTGGAGTCACGTGATTTAGTTTTGCAAATTTTAAAAACTCCAAATTATTATTTTGCAGTCGATTATTTCAATGCTCGTTGTGTCCTCTATTGCATAAAATATATTTAAAAAAAATTGCATTAGGTGGAATTGGGGTTCCTTTATTATTTATTAGTGGATATTATATATACATATATATATATATATATATATATATTTGTATTTTAGTATATATATAAAATATTTTCTGGTATTATTTAACTAGATATTTTCTAGTATTTTAGTATATATATAATATTTTCTAGATATTATATATATATTGGTATTTTAGTATATATATATATATAATATTTTATGGTATTATTTAACTAGAATATATATATATATATATTATTTTTATTTTTTCGTGGCTGTTTGTTTATTATTATTTTTAAAACTGCATAGATCGAGCCAGCTGGCGTGGCCTAGACAGCCGGGGCTTGGCTCGCTCAAGCGCTGAGCGCATAGCCAGCAAGGGCTGGCCCACCAACCGATCGCCCAAGCACGCCCTGCAACCGAGCCGTTGCCAGGCAATCGTGGCTGTCCTGGAATCTTGTAGGAGTCGTCCCGTACAGAGGTCCACAACATGACCTAGCCGAATTGGTTTATTGGCCTAATCACCAAAGGTTCTGGCACCTCACGTACATGCTTGATTTGGGTCTTGTGGTCTTGTGCACCTGGACTGTAGGACATTGAACGCATGATGCATGGTGTGGCAAGGATTGCATGCAATGAGCGAACCAGGTGAGCGACCGAGAGCCCCATAGCACCGCACGCATCCCAGCCTCTAGGGGCTGACCAGGGGACCCCACCCTGCCTCGCCAGGGACTCTTTCCCGATCAGGACTCCTCCTCTCAGGACTCCTCCTCGCGAGTAGAAAAGTCCCAGGACCCGATTCTTGTGCTGACTTCGATCTGAGCCAGACCCCCATCTCGCCTAGACCGCAGAGGAGCCGCCCCTCACCGCGCCGACGCCGGAGCTGCCATCGCCGGAGCACCTCACCATCCACCGGAGTTCGGGAAGCCGTTCACCGGAGTTTGCGCACGTCACCGGAGTTCGTCCGACAGTCACAGGAGAAGCACCATCGGAGGCACCACGCCGAGTCCGTTCTGTTTTCCCTACTGTTTGTGGTGAGAACGCACACACGAGCGATTCATCAAGTCCTGATGAACAGCTTCAGGACGAAATTCAATCTGTTTTTAATCTCTTTTAGCTCTGTCAGATTCTCGATATAATTTTGAAACGCGTTTATCTTTTTACTCGTAACTCCGATTCAGGAAATTCTTTTTCCTGTGATCTCGTATTGATGAGTAGAACATGTTAGAACCAGTAGTTTTCAGTTTTACGAAAATTTATTTTTTTGTTCAAACAAATTATTTTAAGCCTACCGGAGGCCATATTTTGCAAACCGTTCATCCGGTTTAGTTAATTCTTTTTGCGTCGACATCGTATCAGCATGTAGATGATTTAATACCTGCTGCCATGCTATTTATGCTTTGGTTTTAAACAAGTTGTTTTATTGCCGATGGTTTTATTTGGTGTTATGTGATTGTGGTGATTGATTGGTGTGATTCTTTGCAACGTGTAGATTGTGCGGAGTGCGACGCAAACTATTGTCAGGAGTGTGAGTTTATGAACCAGAATCAAGGCAAGTTACATGTTGATCATCCTTTACCTATTATTTTTCTATGCATGTAGTATTATATCACCCTATGAAAGTTATGCATGTATAGGAATATTATTATTGCTATGCTATTGAGCTATTTTTTCCCTCGTCATTGAAGGTCGTGCTAGATATATTTTGCTATGCTATGTAGACGGGGATTGGTTCCTGTATTCATTGAGATTATGTGAGGATTACTACAAAATAAATTTGAGTAGTAATTAAGGAAATAATACACCTCTGGGCGGATATGGTATTGTTGGGTGGTTTCAAGATCATCATGGTTTCTACCCTCTGAATGTAAGTGGAATGCCGCCCAGGTTCAAAAAGATCACACAGACTTAGTGACTAGTAGCTTCCGTGCGCAACCACTAGCTATATGGGCTCTAGCTTAGTTGAGTAGGTTGTGGGAACCTTGCCTGGGCAAAGCTAGCAGATGTAGATATGAATAGGTGTACCGACTTGCCGTTGGGTGGAGGTGACTACTTCGTCTCAATCTTCGGGTTGGGCCTAGTGGGTACAGTGTGCAAACCTCTGCAGAGTGTATAAACTAATCATGATTAGCCGTGTCCCCGGTTATGGACAATTTTGAGCAGCTAGGCCATTACAGTTGTTGGATGATCTTGACAGATGACACACTTAATAAAACTTGGTGGGAAACTTAATAATGGTAATAGGTTGGAGTTGGAGATGCCAATTCAACCATATGTGAGTTATTGTAGCAAACAAATTAAAACTTGACTATTAGGTAGCTATGAGGATAAAATCAGCTTTCCGCAAAATAACCATCAGCCTTTCTTTTGTTATACTATGCATATACATGTAGTTCTGTTATCTTTCTTTTCCTGTGTAACTTGCCAATACATTCAAAGTATTGACCTATATGGCTGCAACGTATCATGTTGCAGGATATTCAGACGAGGAGTAAGGTACCGTTAGGGTCGCGAGTCTTCACTCAACATCGCCAGTGGGCTATGATGGGACTCATCGTTATTATTCTGCTACTTTTCCGCTGTTTAATAGAATAAAGCTAGCTAAGTGCTATGCAGATTGTTATATTTTATAAATTTATGGATCATACGTTATTATAAATGATGCACTTGCTATATCTGGTTTTCATCTATACTGTGTGTGCTAGCGAGTCGATCCAGGGACTAGCACAGTAAAGCACAGAGAATCAAATCCTTCGAGGTTTGGTCGTTACATGACAACAACGACAACAGTGACAACAACGACAAAAGCGACAGCAGCGACAACAACAACAACAACGACAAAAGCGACAGCAACGATAACAACAACAACAACAACAACAACAACCACAACAACAACCACAACGAAGACGACGATGACGAGGACGACGAAAAAACAACAACAACAACAACAACAAAAACAACAACAACAACAACAACAACAACAACAACAACAACAACAACAACAAAAACAACAAAAACAAAAAAGAAGACAACAATGATGAAAAGAATGAAAAGGATGAGAACAACGACAACAACGACAACAAAAAACAACGAAAACTGCGAGATCAACGAAAAGAGTGATAGCAACAACAACAACAACCAAGACGACGACAATGCGGACAACAACAAGAACAACAAGAACAACAACAACTACGACAACAAAAAACAACAACAATAAAAAGGACGACAACGATGACGACGACAACACCGACAATGGCGAGAACAACGACAACTACAACAATAACGATAACAGCGAGAAGAACAACAACACCCTCATAAACGACAACAACACCAAAAAACAACAACGACGACGACGATGACGAGGACAACAACAACAACAACAACAACAACAATAACAACAATAACAACAACATCAAGAACTGCAACAACCGCAACCACAAGAACAAGAACAACAACAACAACGATGATAACAACGACGACAACAACAACGACAACAACGACAAAGACGACAACGACGAGAACAACAACAACAACGACAACTACGTCAACAACAACAACGACGACAACAACGATAAATACAACAAAGACATCAACAACAACAACAACAACAAAAACAACAAAAACAACAACAACAACAACAACAACAACAACCACGACGACGACGACGATGACAATGAAAACGACGAAAACAATGAAAATGACGAGAACAATTACAACAACGATAATAAGAACAACTACGACAACAGTGACAACAATGACAAAAACAACAACAACAACAACAACGACAACAGCGACAACAATGACAACAAGCACATCAACGACGACAACAACGACATCAACGACAACTACGAGGATGACGACGACAACAAGAACAACAACAACAACAACAACAATGACAATAACAACACCGACAACACCGACAATGACAACAACAACAACAACAACAACAACAAGAACAACAACAAGAACAACGACAACAACATCAACAACAACAAGAACAACAAGAACAACAACAACAACAACAACAAAAACAACAACAACAACAACAACAACAACAACAACCACAATGACGACGACTACGACGATGACGAGGACGACAACGATGACGACGACCACCACCACCACCACCACGAAGACGATGACGACAGCCTCAACAACGACAAAAACAACAACAACAACAACATAGACCATGTAAACAACGACAACAACAAGAACGACAACAATGACAACAACGACGACAACAGTGACAACAACGACAAAAGCGACAGCAGCGACAACAACAACAACAACGACAAAAGCAACAACAACGACAACAAGAACGACAACAACAACAACAACAACAACAACCACAACAACAACAAGAACAACAACAACAACCACAAAAACCACAACGAAGACGACGATGACGAGGAGGACGATAACAACAACAACAACAACAATAACAACAACAACATAGACGACGAAAACAACAATAACAACAACATAGACGACGACCACCACCACCACCACCACGAAGACGATGACGACAGCCACAACAACGACAACAACAACAACAACAACAAAATAGACGATGTAAACAATAACAACAACAAGAACGACAAAGTGACAACAACGACGACAAAAGTGACAACAACGACAAAAGCGACAGCAGCGACAACAACAACAACAACGACAAAAGCAAGAACAACGCCAACAACAACAACAACAACCAGAACAACAAGAACAACAACAACAACAACAACAACAACAACAACAACCAAAAAACCGCAACGAAGACGACGATGACGAGGAGGACGATAACAATAATCAAGACAACAACAACAACAACAACAACAACAACAACAACAACAACAACAACAACAACAACATACACGACAACATAGACGACAACAACAACGATAATAACAACAACAATAACAACGACGACAATAGTGACAACAACGACGACAACAGTGACAACAACGACAAAAGCGACAGCAGCGACAACAACAACAACAACAACGACAAACGCAACAGCAACGACAACAACAACAAGAACAACAACAACAACAACAACAACCACAACGAAGACGACGATGACGAGGATGACAACAACAACAACACCACCAACAACAACAATCACAACAACAACAACAATAACAACAACAACGATGACAACAACGACGACAACAGTAACAACAACGACAACAACAATGACAACAACCACATCAATGACAACAACAACGACATCAACGACAAGCACGACGATGACGACGACAACAACAACAACAACAACAATAATGACAATAACAACACGGACTACACCGAAAATGACAACAAGAATAACAATAACAACAACAACAACAACAACAACTACAACAACAACAACAACCAGAACAACGACAACAACGACAAAAACAACAACAACAACAACCACAATGACGACGATGACAACGACAATGACGCTGATGAGGACGACAACAATGACGACGACCACCACCACCACCACCACGAAGACGATGACGACAGCCACAACAACGACAACAACGACAACAACAACAACAACAACAACAACAACAATGACGACGATGACGACGACATCGACGATGACGAGGACGACAACAATGACGAGGACCACCACCACCACCACCACGAAGACGATGACGACAGCCACAACAACGACAACAACAACAACCACAAAAACCACGACGAAGACCACGATGACGAGGAGGACGATAACAACAACAAAAACAACAACAACAACAACAACAACAACATAGACGACGACAACAACGACATCAACAACAACAACAATAACAACAACAACGATGACATGTAACATCCCAATTTTCTTAAATTAGGAGGTTAATAGATCATTCATATGAATCTCATATTTTTTATGCATTATTTGCCTTTATGAAAAATTCTATTCATTATGCAACTGCGGGCAATTTATTGGAGTGGAAATAATGTGACTTCTCCCCTGTCGAATTAAAGTTCATAATATTTAGAATATATTTGGAGTCACGTGATTTAGTTTTGCAAATTTTAAAAACTCCAAATTATTATTTTGCAGTCGATTATTTCAATGCTCGTTGTGTCCTCTATTGCATAAAATATATTTAAAAAAAATTGCATTAGGTGGAATTGGGGTTCCTTTATTATTTATTAGTGGATATTATATATACATATATATATATATATATATATTTGTATTTTAGTATATATATATAATATTTTCTGGTATTATTTAACTAGATATTTTCTAGTATTTTAGTATATATATAATATTTTCTAGATATTATATATATATTGGTATTTTAGTATATATATATATATAATATTTTATGGTATTATTTAACTAGAATATATATATATATATATTATTTTTATTTTTTCGTGGCTGTTTGTTTATTATTATTTTTAAAACTGCATAGATCGAGCCAGCTGGCGTGGCCTAGACAGCCGGGGCTTGGCTCGCTCAAGCGCTGAGCGCATAGCCAGCAAGGGCTGGCCCACCAACCGATCGCCCAAGCACGCCCTGCAACCGAGCCGTTGCCAGGCAATCGTGGCTGTCCTGGAATCTTGTAGGAGTCGTCCCGTACAGAGGTCTACAACATGACCTAGCCGAATTGGTTTATTGGCCTAATCACCAAAGGTTCTGGCACCTCACGTACATGCTTGATTTGGGTCTTGTGGTCTTGTGCACCTGGACTGTAGGACATTGAACGCATGATGCATGGTGTGGCAAGGATTGCATGCAATGAGCGAACCAGGTGAGCGACCGAGAGCCCCATAGCACCGCACGCATCCCAGCCTCTAGGGGCTGACCAGGGGACCCCACCCTGCCTCGCCAGGGACTCTTTCCCGAGCAGGACTCCTCCTCTCAGGACTCCTCCTCGCGAGTAGAAAAGTCCCAGGACCCGATTCTTGTGCTGACTTCGATCTGAACCAGACCCCCATCTCGCCTAGACCGCAGAGGAGCCGCCCCTCACCGCGCCGACGCCGGAGCTGCCATCGCCGGAGCACCTCACCATAAACCGGAGTTCGGGAAGCCGTTCACCGGAGTTTGCGCACGTCACCGGAGTTCGTCCGACAGTCACAGGAGAAGCACCATCGGAGGCACCACGCCGAGTCCGTTCCGTTTTCCCTACTGTTTGTGGTGAGAACGCACACACGAGCGATTCATCAAGTCCTGATGAACAGCTTCAGGACGAAATTCAATCTGTTTTTAATCTCTTTTAGCTCTGTCAGATTCTCGATATAATTTTGAAACGCGTTTATCTTTTTACTCGTAACTCCGATTCAGGAAATTCTTTTTCCTGTGATCTCGTATTGATGAGTAGAACATGTTAGAACCAGTAGTTTTCAGTTTTACGAAAATTTATTTTTTTGTTAAAACAAATTATTTTAAGCCTACCGGAGGCCATATTTTGCAAACCGTTCATCCGGTTTAGTTAATTCTTTTTGCGTCGACATCGTATCAGCATGTAGATGATTTAATACCTGCTGCCATGCTATTTATGCTTTGGTTTTAAACAAGTTGTTTTATTGCCGATGGTTTTATTTGGTGTTATGTGATTGTGGTGATTGATTGGTGTGATTCTTTGCAACGTGTAGATTGTGCGGAGTGCGACGCAAACTATTGTCAGGAGTGTGAGTTTATGAACCAGAATCAAGGCAAGTTACATGTTGATCATCCTTTACCTATTATTTTTCTATGCATGTAGTATTATATCACCCTATGAAAGTTATGCATGTATAGGAATATTATTATTGCTATGCTATTGAGCTATTTTTTCCCTCGTCATTGAAGGTCGTGCTAGATATATTTTGCTATGCTATGTAGACGGGGATTGGTTCCTGTATTCATTGAGATTATGTGAGGATTACTACAAAATAAATTTGAGTAGTAATTAAGGAAATAATACACCTCTGGGCGGATATGGTATTGTTGGGTGGTTTCAAGATCATCATGGTTTCTACCCTCTGAATGTAAGTGGAATGCCGCCCAGGTTCAAAAAGATCACACAGACTTAGTGACTAGTAGCTTCCGTGCGCAACCACTAGCTATATGGGCTCTAGCTTAGTTGAGTAGGTTGTGGGAACCTTGCCTGGGCAAAGCTAGCAGATGTAGATATGAATAGGTGTACCGACTTGCCGTTGGGTGGAGGTGACTACTTCGTCTCAATCTTCGGGTTGGGCCTAGTGGGTACAGTGTGCAAACCTCTGCAGAGTGTATAAACTAATCATGATTAGCCGTGTCCCCGGTTATGGACAATTTTGAGCAGCTAGGCCATTACAGTTGTTGGATGATCTTGACAGATGACACACTTAATAAAACTTGGTGGGAAACTTAATAATGGTAATAGGTTGGAGTTGGAGATGCCAATTCAACCATATGTGAGTTATTGTAGCAAACAAATTAAAACTTGACTATTAGGTAGCTATGAGGATAAAATCAGCTTTCCGCAAAATAACCATCAGCCTTTCTTTTGTTATACTATGCATATACATGTAGTTCTGTTATCTTTCTTTTCCTGTGTAACTTGCCAATACATTCAAAGTATTGACCTATATGGCTGCAACGTATCATGTTGCAGGATATTCAGACGAGGAGTAAGGTACCGTTAGGGTCGCGAGTCTTCACTCAACATCGCCAGTGGGCTATGATGGGACTCATCGTTATTATTCTGCTACTTTTCCGCTGTTTAATAGAATAAAGCTAGCTAAGTGCTATGCAGATTGTTATATTTTATAAATTTATGGATCATACATTATTATAAATGATGCACTTGCTATATCTGGTTTTCATCTATACTGTGTGTGCTAGCGAGTCGATCCAGGGACTAGCACAGTAAAGCACAGAGAATCAAATCCTTCGAGGTTTGGTCGTTACATGACAACAACCACAACAGTGACAACAACGACAAAAGCGACAGCAGCGACAACAACAACAACAACGACAAAAGCGACAACAACGATAACAACAACAACAACAACAACAACAACCACAACAACAACCACAACGAAGACGACGATGACGAGGACGACGAAAAAACAACAACAACAACAACAACAAAAACAACAACAACAACAACAACAACAACAACAACAACAACAACAACAACAACAACAACAACAACAACAAGAACAACAACAAAAACAAAAAAGAAGACAACAATGATGAAAAGAATGAAAAGGATGAGAACAACGACAACAACGACAACAAAAAACAACGAAAACTGCGAGATCAACGAAAAGAGTGATAGCAACAACAACAACAACCAAGACGACGACAATGCCGACAACAACAAGAACAACAAGAACAACAACAACTACGACAACAAAAAACAACAACAATAAAAAGGACGAC
>NC_058521.1:281931671-281936671 GCF_904849725.1 Hordeum vulgare subsp. vulgare | reverse complement strand
TGGCTTCTTCTCTCTCTTGGATCTTCAATACAAAGGTCTCCATGATCTTCATGGAGATCTATCTGATGTAATCCTCTTTGGCGGTGTGTTTGTCGAGATCCGATGAATTATGGATTTGTGATCAGATCATCTATGATGTATATTTGAGTCTTTGCTGATTTGTTATATGCATGATTCGATATCCTTGTAAGTCTCTCCGAGTCTTGGGTTTTGTTTGGCCAACTAGATCTATGATTCTTGCAATGGGAGAAGTGCTTGGTTTTGGGTTCTTACTGTGTGGTGACCTTTCCCAGTGACAGTAGAGCCAGCAAGGCACACATCGTGTAGTTGCCATCAAGGGTAACAAGGTGGGCTTTGTCGTAGATATGAGATTGTCAATCTACATCATGTGATCTTGCTTAAGGCGTTACTATGTTCTTTTGGACTTAATACACTAGATGCATGCTGGATAGCAGTCGGCGTGTGGAGAAATAGTAGTAGATGCAGAAAGTATCGGTCTACTTGTTTTGGACGTGATGCCTATAGATATAATCATTGCCATAGATGACGTCACGACTTTGCATGGTTCTATCAGTTGCTCGAAAGTAATTCGTTCACCCACCGTCTACTTGCTTTCATGAGAGAAGCCACTAGTAAACACTACGGCCCCCGGGTCTATTCACACCTGTCGTTTACACCTCCGCTTTTACTTTTCTTTGTTACTTTGTTGCTTTCAGTTCTCACTTGGCAAACAATCTATAAGGGATTGACAACCCCTTCATAGCGTTGGGAGCAAGCTTTTTGTGTTTGTGCAGGCACTTGTGATACTCCTTCATTGGATCGATAGCTTGGTTCTCAAAACTAAGGTAAATAATTACCACCGCTGCGCTATATCACCCTTTCCGCTTCGAGGGAACACCAACGCAAGGCTCCAAGGCCACGGGGAAATCCTTTGCATATTTGCCTAGGAAGTCCCTAAAGGCGTAGCTGTAGCAGAAGGATTCCTGGTGCCATTGCTGAGGAGTATCAACAACATTCTCCCGTCAGGACGTGTTTCTGGCGCCTTTGGAAGGTCTTTTGTTGCATCAACAGAAGGATTTCTGGCGCCGTTGCCGGGGAAGGAGAGGTCTATCCAAGTAGGTCTCACAAACTCATCTCTTGCATTTACTTTTTGGCCAGTTGCCTCTCGTTTTCCTCTCCCCCACTTCACATTTGCCGTTTTCATTTGCCTTTTTTTGTTTGCCTTTTTCGTTCGCCCTTTTCTCTCGCTTGCTTTCTGTTCGCTTGTGTGCCATGTGCCTTCAATATTCTTGCATCTTCGCTTGCTAAAAATCTAGTGATATGGATCCTCATCCACTTGCTAATCTTTTCAAGAGGTCCAACTATGTTGAACCAATTGCTAGTGAGCGTACACTAGATTATCTTTATGAAGTTTTGCTTAAGATGCGTGAATCTGAAATCGCGAAGAGGAAATTTATGAAGTGATTCACGAGGGCTCCTTGGATGAAAAGCATGATTGGAATGGTTTCACTATAAATTCTATTAGTGATGATCATGCTAAAAATGTGCAAAACCCTAAGCTTGGGGATGCTAGTTTTGCTTTGTCCGCTACTTGTTGCAAAGATCATGATTGGGGTGATGATTTTTCTTATGTTCTTGAAAAATTTGTTTAAACCTCATGATGAATGTGATATGTGCAATATTACTGAATGTGGGTTTGGAGAAGTCATGACTTTAGTTGATGATAATCCCACTATTTTTTATGAGCGTCAACTTTGCATGCATGTAGATCATGAAAAGAATATCCTATGGGATAGCTATATTGTTGAATTTGATTATGATCCCACATGTAATTGCTATGATAGAGGAAAGTATTGTGGTAGAAACTTTCATGTTACCCAATCACCTCTCGTTATGTTGAGATTGCTATTGTCTCTTTCTTCTTCCTTGCATTTGGTAACGATTGGTTGTCTTGCCAATTTGTTTTCCTATAAAATGCCTATGCATAGGAAGTATGTTAGACTTAGATGTGATTTTCACATGCTTTCTGATGCTCTCGTGGTGCTTCAATTCTTCTCTTTTGTGTGAGCATCATTGAATTATCAATGCCTAGCTAAGGGCGTTAAATAATAGCGCTTGTTGGGAGGCAACCCAACGAATCTATCCTTTTTCTTTCTGTTTTGTGTTTTCCACACTTCCATAATTCTGTTATGATTGTGTTTTTTGTGTTTCTTTTTGCGTTTGTGCCAAGCAAAACCATTATGATTAGTCTTGGGGATGATCGTTTGGTCATGCTAGAAAAGACAGAAACTTTCTGCTCACGAAAAGAATTTTCATTTTTTTTGCAAGAGCTTTTGAGTTGATTCTTTTTGCTGCTGATTTCTATGCAAATTCTTCAGACTGTCCTAATTGTTCAGAATTTGTGAAGTTACAGAAGTATACGAAGTATACAGATTGCTACAGACTGGTCTGCTGTTAACAGATTCTGTTTTTGTTGTGTTGGTTGCTTATTTTGATGAAACTATGGATAGTATCGGGGGGTATTAGCCATGGAAGATTGAAAATACAGTAACCCAACATCAGCATAAGTAGAATTCAAGTTTTCTACATTACCTAAGGAAGTGGTGGTTTGCTTTCTTATACTAATGTTATCACGAGTTTCTGTTTAAGTTTCGTGTTGTGAAGTTTTCAAGTTTTGGGTGAAGTTCTTATGGACAAAAAGGTAAAGAGTGGCAAGAGCTCAAGCTTGGGGATGCCCAAGGCACCCCAAGAGATTCAAGGATGCCATAACAGCCTAAGCTTGGGGATGCCCCGGGAAGGCATCCCCTCTTTCGTCTTCAATCCATCGGTAACGTTACTTGGGGCTATATTTTTATTCACCACATGTTATGTGTTTTGCTTGGAGCGTCTTGTATCGTAGGAGTCTTTTATTTTTGTTGTGTCACAATCATCCTTGCTGCACACCTAGAGAGAGAGACATGCACTCATCGTGATTTTGTCGAGCTTCACTTATATCCTTTGGTAGACAATTCAGCTCACATGTGCTTCACTTATATCTTTTGAGCTAGTCGATTTTGCTCTATGTGCTTCACTTATATCTTTTAGAGCACGGAGGTGCGTGGCTTGGTAGTTGAGCTATGCTATGAAAGTAGTCTCAAAAGGGGTAGTTATCCAAAGGGATACGCAAACTACCACCTTCATGTGCATTGAGTAGTTAGAGAAGTTTGATTCATCTCAACTAGTTTTGATTTGTGGTTATGGTAATATTGAAGTTATACTAGTGAGGTGTTGTGGATCTAGAAATACTTGTGTTGAAGTTAGTGATTCCCGTAGCATGCACGTATGGTGAACCGCTATGTGATGAAGTCTGAGCATGATTAGTCTATTGATTGTCATCCTTTGTGTGGCGGTCGGGATCGCGCGATGGTTTATACATACCAACCCTTCCCCTAGGAGTATGCGTTGAACGCTTTGTTTCGATTACTAATAAAACTTTTGCAACAAGTATATGAGTTCTTCATGACTAATGTTGAGTCCATGGTTTAGATGCACTTACACCTTCCACCCTCACTATCTTCTTTTGTGCCGTCCAACTTTCGCCGGTGCACAAAACCCACCATTAGCCTCCCTCAAAACAGCCACCATACCTACCTACTATGGCTTTTTCAAAGTCATTCCGAGATATATTGCCATGCAACTACCACCATGAAATCTGCCACCACGTCTACATTGCCATTGCAAGATCGTAAGATAGCTAGCATGATGTTTCCATTAATGTCCATGCCATGCTAGATCATTGTCACGGTACACTACCGAAGGCATTCCATATAGAGTCATCATTGCTCCATGTTTTGAGTTGTAACTGTGATGATCATCATTGATGGAGCATTGTCCCACGTGAGGAAATAAAAGAGACTATAGATGCCCACCAAAAAAAGAGGCCAAAGAGCCCATCCAAAAAAATGAGAGAAAAAGAGAGAAGGGACAATGCTACCACCATTCCACACTTGTGCATATTAAGCACCATGATCTTCCTGATTGAGAGTCTCTCGTTTTGTCATCACCATATAGCTAGTGGGAAATTTTCATTATATAAGTTGGCTTGTATATTCCAATGATAGGCTTCCTCAAAATTGCCTTACGTCTTCGTGAGCAAGCAAGTTGGATGCACACCCACTAGTTTTCTTTAAGAGCTTTCACTTACTCTTAGGTCTAGTGCATCATTTGTATGGCAATCCCTACTCATTCACATTGATATCTATTGATGAGCATCTCGACAGCTCATTGATATGCCTAGTTAATGTGATCATCTTCTCCTTGTTTTTCTTGCAACCTCCACCACACTTCACACCACTTATAGTGCTAAAACCATGGCTCACGCTCATGTATTGCGTGAGAGTTGAAAAAAGTTTGAGAAAGAAAAGGTGTGAAAACAATTACTTGGCCAATACCGGGGTTGTGCAATGATGATAGAGCATAGCCAGACTATATGATTTTGTAGGGACAACTTTCTTTTGGCCTTATTATTTTGAAAATTCATGATTACTTTGCTAGTTTCCTTGAAGTATTATGGTTTCCACGTCAATAGCAAACTATTGTTTTGA
The DNA here is from genome assembly GCF_904849725.1 of Hordeum vulgare subsp. vulgare. NCBI lineage: Eukaryota > Viridiplantae > Streptophyta > Magnoliopsida > Poales > Poaceae > Hordeum > Hordeum vulgare. The sequence continues at coordinate 281,932,088 of NC_058521.1, read as the reverse complement.
ATCTAATGGATCTGAACATTCACGTCACATAAGAGGAGTTATGAAGGACATCTATGCTAGGTAGCATGAAAGCATAAAAAATTCATTCTTTATCACTTCCCTACTTGAGGACGATCAGGAGTTAAGCTTGGGGATGCTTGATACGTCTCAAACGTATCTATAATTTTTGATGGTTTCACGCTGTTATCTTGACAACTTTGGATGTTTTGTTTACCATTTATATCTTTTTTGGGACTAACTTATTAACTCAGTGCCAAGCGCCAGTTCGTGTTTTTTCTGTGTTTTTGACTCTTTTCAGATCTGATTTCGGAATGGAGTCCAAACGGAATAAAATCCCCAAAATGATTTTTTTCAGAACGGAAGAAGATCAGGAGGCTTGAGGGCGAAGCAAGTTGGCCCATAGGGAGCCCACAAGCC
>NC_058521.1:281901671-281909171 GCF_904849725.1 Hordeum vulgare subsp. vulgare | reverse complement strand
AAAGAATCAACTAAATCGGACTAACGGTTTGCAAAATATGGCCTCCGGTAGGTCTAAATCAAATCTGGTCAAACTAAATTTTCAAAATTTGCAAACCTGGAAACTATTAGTGCCATCATGTTCTACTCATCAATACGAGATCACAGGAAAAAGAATTTCCTGATTCGGAGTTACGAGCAAAAAGATAAATGCGTTTCAAAATTATACCGAGAATCTGACAAAGCTAAAAACAGGTTAAAAATAGATTTTATTCGCCAGAAGCTGTTCATCTGGGTTTGATGAATCGGCTCGTGCGTGCGTTCTCACCACGAACAGCGGGGAAAACCGGAACCGTCTCGGTGTGGCTCCTCCGATGATGCTTCGGTGGCGGTCGAACGGACTCCGGCGACGGCGGCTCCGCGAACTCCGACGAACACAGACGAACTCGGACGTGCGCGGCGTGTTCCTGCGATGCTCGAGGCTGCTGCGCGTGCGAGGCGGCGATGATGTGCATGCGAGGCGAATCAGGCGAGATGGGATGACAGGGAAAAATCAGGACAGGGGGAATCGGTCTCTGGGATATCTCCCTCGCGAGGAGAAAAAGCCCTGGCGAACAGGAGCTCTTCCCTGGCTCGGTCTCTTTTTCAAGGAGAGATGGGACGAGGCTGTGGGACCCAATGGGATCCGGCTCGGGACAGGATTCCCTGGGACTGGCTCGATGCGCTGGTGGAAATCGCCCCTGGAGCTCTCGTGGCAATAGCACGTGCGAGCTGGCCTCACTGGAATCGGTCTCTCAGGCCTAGAGCGATGGCTCCCTGGCAATGGAATGCTACGTGGCTGGGCTAAGCCTGGCTTGGGCCAGCTAGCTTTTTTTTTAACACAACACAAAACAGCCACAAAGTAAAACTAAAAATATATTCTCTAGCTAAAATAAAACGAGAAAACATATGTATTAATATATATATATACACTAAAATACATAGAAAAACAGGATAATATATACAACTAATATATATATACACTAAAATACATAGAAAAACAGAATAATATATACATATAATATATATATATATATAATATATATACATATAATATATCTCTAATATATACTATATATATATACTATATCTATAGGAACCCTAGTTCCACCTCATGCAAATATTTTGAAAATAGCTTTTATGCAATAGGACGATCAACGAGCTTTTAAAAACTCAACTAAAAATAATTTCAGAGATTATAAAATTTGCAAAACTAATTCAAATAACTTCAAATAATATTCTAAACATTATGAACTTTAATTCGACACGGGAGAAGTCACATTATCTCCACTCCAATAAATTGCCCATAGTTGCATAATGATTAGAATTTTTTTTCATAAAGGCAAATAATGTGTAGGAAAATATGAGATGCATATGAATGATCTATTAACATCCTAATTTAAGAAAATTGGGATGTTACAAACCTACCCCCCTTAAGATGAATCTCGCCCTCGAGATTCGGGTTGGCTAGCAAATAGGTGTGGGTGATCCTACTTGAGATCCTCCTCTCGTTCCCAAGTAGCCTCTTCTTCTGTATGATGATCCCACTGAACTTTGCATAAACTGATTGTCTTGGTGCGAGTAACTCTCTCTGCTGTCTCCAGAATATTAATAGGCTTCTCCTCATATGTCAAGTCAGTCTCCAACTGCATTGCCTCAAGTGGCACTGTATCTCTCAAAGGAACGTGTGCCAACTCGGCATGATACTTCTTCAACTGGGATACATGAAACACATTATGAACTCCTGACAAAGCTTCTGGCAACTCCAACTGATAAGCTACCTCTCCTCGATGCTCCAAGATCTTGTAAGGCCCCACAAAGTGTGGTGCTAACTTACCTTTGATTCCAAACCTGTTAATTCCAAGAAGTGGTGAAACTCTAATGTATGCACGGTCTCCTACCTCATATGCCACCTCCTTACGCTCTGCATCGGCATAACTCTTCTATCTGGACTGTGCTATCTTTAGCCTGTCACGAACCAATCTGACTTTCTCCTCAGCATCTCTAATCATGTCTGGTCCAAAGAACTGGCGCTCTCCAACCTCATCCCACCTGAATGGTGTCCTGCACTTCCTACCATACGGAAACTCAAACGGTGCCATCTGCAAACTAGCCTGATAACTGTTATTATATGAGAACTCTGCATATGGTAAATTATCATCCCAACTGGACCCGTAGTCCAAAGCACAAGCTCTCAACATATCCTCCAATTTCTGGTTCACCCTCTCAGTCTGCCTATCTGTCTGTGGATGGAATGTTGTACTGAACTCCACTCTAGTACCCAATGATTCATGCACCTGACGCCAAAATTTAGAAGTGAATTGAGTACCTCTATCAGACACTACCTTCTTTGGAACTCCATGCAGACAGACAATTCTGGACATATAAATCTTAGCTAGCTTAGCACTAGTATAGGTAGTCTTTACCGGGATGAAGTGAGCGACTTTAGTCAAACGATCAACAACTACCCAAATAGAATCATAAGCTGATCGAGTTCTGGGTAATCCAGTGATGAAATCCATACCAATCTGATCCCACTTCCAATCAGGTATAGGCAAGGGTTGTAACAAACCTGCTGGTTTCTGATGCTCTGCTTTAACTCTCTGGCACACATCAGATACTGCAATATACTCAGCAATTACCCTCTTCAGGCTAGGCCACCAAAATCTCTCCCTCAAATCCAAATACATCTTAGTATTACCTGGGTGAATAGAATAAGGTGAATCATGCGCCTCCTGAAGATTCAACTTCCTTATATCTGCATCCTGAGGTACACAAATACGCTTCTCAAGCCATATGGTTCCCTGTTCATCCTCATGGAAATCCTTTGCTTTCCCTTTTAGCATAGTCTCCTTTATCTTAGCAATATACTTATCATCCTTTTGAGCTTCTCTAATTCTGTCAAGCAAAGTAGGCCTTACCTCAAGTGTAGCCAAATAGCCTCTAGGGACCATCTCCAATCTCAGATTTCTGAACTGCTCACATAACTCCGATGGCATATCATCAATATTAATTGCATTAGCATGGCTCCTACGACTCAATGCATCAGCAACAATATTAGCCTTACCAGGATGATACTGTACATTCAAATCATAATGCTTAATAAGCTCCAACCATCTCCTTTGTCTGAGGTTCAACTCCCTTTGAGTAAAAATATACTTCAAGCTCTTATGATCAGTAAATATATCACAATGATTACCAACGAGATAATTCCTCCAAGTTTTCAATGTAAGCACAACTGAGGCAAACTCCAAATCATGTGTAGGATAATTATGCTCGTGATTCTTAAGCTGACGTGAAGCATAAGAAACAACTTTACCTTCCTGCATCAAAACACTCCCAAGTCCCTGACGAGAAGCATCACAATATACCTGGAAGTGTTTGTGTATGTCTGGCAGAGTTAAAACTGGTGCCGTGACTAAATGTTGCTTCAACTCCTGAAAGCTAGCTTTACAATCATGAGTCCAAACAAACTTATTCCCCTTCTTCAACAATTCCGTCATTAGCTTTGCAATCTTTGAGAAATTCTCAATAAACCTTCTGTAATAACCTGGTAGGCCCAAAAAGCTGCGAATCTCACCAACTGACGTGGGTGTCTTCTACTCTGTAACAGCAGCAACCTTGGATGGATCAACTACAACTCCATTACCTGATATAACATGGCCAAGGAATGCTACCTCATCTAGCCAAAACTCACCTTTGCTGAACTTGGCATACAACTCGTGCTCCCTCAATTTCTCCAACACCAAACGCAGATGCACTTCACGCTCTTGCTTATTCTTGGAGAACACCAATATATAATCAATGAAAACAACCACAAATTTATCCAAGAACTCCATAAACACCTTGTTCATCATATTCATGAAGTAAGCTAGGGCATTAGTCAATCCAAATGACATACCAGTATACTCATACAACCCATACCTCGTTGTGAAAGCAGTCTTTGGAATATCTTGCTCACGAATCTTTGATTGATGATAACCAGAACGAAGATCAATCTTAGAAAACACACTAGCTCCCTCCAACTGGTCAAACAGATCATTTATCATAGGCAAAGCATACTTATTCTTAATGGTTACCTCATTCAGAGAACGATAATCAACACACATCCTCAAGGTTCCATCCTTCTTCTCAACAAACAAAACAAGGGCTCCCCAAGGTGATGAACTTGGGCGAATAAATCCTTGTGCCTGTAACTCCCTCAACTGCTTCTTCAATTCCTCCAACTCTTGAGGAGGCATTCTTTATTGTCTCTTTGCAATAGGTCCAGTACCAGGCATCAAATCAATGAGAAACTCAGTATCTCTATCTGGTGGCATACCTGGCAACTCCTCCGGAAACACATCTGGATAATCCTTCACAACTGGCACCTCTTCCAGGCTACCCCCCTTAAGAGAGTTCACCTGCATCCGCTTATGCTGGTACTTACATACATATTTGATTCTCTTCCTTCCTGGTGCACTGAGAGAAATAGATCGACTAGCACAATCGATAACTCCTTCACATAATTGTAACCAGTCCATACCCAAAATAATATCCAGACCTTGTGACTTCAATATGATCAAATCTGTAGGGAACTCATGCTTCCCAATAGAAAAGTTTAAGTGATGACAACCAACACCTGCTATCATCACAGCTCCTGGGGAACACACTCTAATAGGCATACTAAGGGTTTTGGTTGGCAAGAATAGATAAGTAATAGATAGAGTAGGTCTAAAGGAATATAGATATTCTACCCGTATGCATATTATGATCAAGGTAACTTATATGAGGCAACAAAACAACATAGCAATAACACAAACAAGCATAACAATAATCAAGCATATCTATATATATAGTCGAACAATTCCGACAAGATCCTAATTTAAAAAACGAGCAAAATAACAATCAAGCAAGCAACCTAGTATCGTCATGTCACAAAGCGGGCATAAACAGATACGCTAACATGTTAATATCGCAATAAAAACAAAGATAAGTGGTGGTCTCAGCACTAGTTCCCACTTAAGCTGGTCAAGATACTAGAGTGGTTGTCTAATGAAAGAGTAAGATGTAAACAATGTTTATAGAATAAATTTTCACTCCTATGGCTTTTCTAATCCGTTTTCTAGGGCCACGACCTACAGTCAACGCATTGCTCTGATACCATCCGTAACGACCAAACCTCGAAGGATTTGAGTCTCTCTGCTTTACTGTGATAGTCCCTGGATTGACTCGCTAACACACACAGTATAGATGAATACCAGAATAGCAAGTGCATCATTTATTATAACGTATGATCCAGGATTTATAAAGTATAACAATCTGCATAGCACTTAGCTAGCTCTTATTCTATGAAAAAGCAGAAAAGTAGCAAATTAATAACTATGAGACCCATCATAACCCACTAGCGATGTTGAGTGAAGGCTCGCAACCCTAACGGTACCTTGCTCCTCGTATGAATATCCTGCAACATCATACGTTGCAGCCATATAGGTCAATACTTTGAATGTATTGGCAAGTTACACAGGAAAAGTAATATAACAGACCTACATGTATATGCATAGTATAACAAGAGAAAGGCTGATGGTTATTTTGCAGAAAGCTGATTTTATCCTCATAGCTACCTAATAGTCAAGTTTTAATTTGTTTGCTACCATAACTCATATATGGTTGAAGTGGCATCTCCAACTCCAACCTATTACCATCATTAAGTTTCCCACCAAGTTTTATTAAGTGTGTCATCTGTCAAGATCATCCAACAACTGTAATGGCCTAGCTGCTCAAAATTGTCCATAACCAGGGACACGGCTAATCATGATTAGTTTATACACTCTGTAGAGGTTAGTACGCTGTACCCACTGGACCCATCCCGAAGATTGAGACGAAATCTTTGAGAAGCAGTCACCTAGTCCCACAAGAGGCACATCCCACCTATCATAGCTACATCAGCCGGCACATCCGGGTAAGGTTTCCACGACTGATCAACTAAGCCAGAGCCCATAATAGCCAGTGGTCGCACAAGGAAGCTACTAGTCACTAAGTCTGTTTGATCTTTTTGAACCTGGGTGGCATCCACTTACATTCAGAGGGTTCATACCATGATGTTCTTGAAACCACCCAGCAATACCATATCCGCCCAGAGGTGAATTAAATCCTTAATTACTACTCAAATTTAATTTGTAGTAATCCTCACATAATCTCAATGAATACAGGAACCAATCCCCGTCTACATAGCATAGCAAAACTACAAATACCACGATGTTCAATGACGAGGGACATAGCTCAACAGCATAGCAATAATAATAATATTCCTATACATGCATAATTTTCATAGGGTGATATAATACTACATGCATAGAAAATAATAGGTAAAGGATGACCAACATGTAACTTGCCTTGATTCTGGTTCAGAAAGTCACACTCCTGACAATAGTTTGCGTCGCACTCCGCACAATCTTCATGTTGCAAACAATCACACCAATCAATCACCACAATCACATAACACCACAATAAAAACAACGGCAATAAAACAACTTGTTTAAAACCAAAGCACAAATAGCATGGCAGCATGTATAAAATCATCTACATGATGATACAATCACAACGCAAAAAGAATCAACTAAATTGGACTAACGGTTTGCAAAATATGGCCTCCGGTAGGTCTAAATAAAATCTGGTCAAACTAAATTTTCAAAATTTGCAAACCTGAAAACTATTAGTGCTATCATGTTCTACTCATCAATACCAGATCACAGGAAAATGATTTTCCTGATTCGGAGTTACGAGCAAAAAGATAAACGCGTTTCAAAGTTATACCGAGAATCTGACAAAGCTAAAAACAGGTTAAAAACAGATTTTATTCGCCCAGAAGCTGTCCATCGGGGTTTGATGAATCGGCTCGTGCGTGCTTTCTCACCACGAACAGCGGGGAAAAATGGAACCGTCTCGGTGTGGCTCCTCCGTTGATGCTCCGGTGGCGGTCGAACGGACTCCGGCGACGGCGGCTCCGCGAACTTCGACGAACACGGACGAACTCGGACGTGCGCTGCGTGTTCCTTCGATGCTCGAGGCTGCTGCGCGTGCGAGGCGGCGGCGCTGTGCGTGCGAGGCGGATCAGGCGAGATGGGGTGACAGGGAAAATCAGGACAGGGGGAATCGATCTCTGGGATATCTACCTCGCGAGGAGAAAAAGCCCTGGCGAACAGGAGCTCTTCCCTGGCTCGGTCTCGGATTCAAGGAGAGACGGGACGAGGCTGTGGCACCCAATGGGATCCGGCTAGGGACAGGAGTCCCTGGGGCTGGCTCGATGCGCTGGTTGAAATTGCCCCTGGAGCTCTCCTGGCGCTAGCATGTGCGAGCTGGCCTCGCTGGAATCGGCCCCTTAGGCCTGGAGCGATGGCTCCCTGACAATGGAATGCTATGTGGCTGGGCTAAGCCTGTCTTGGGCCAGCTAGCGTTATTTTTTTGAACACAACACAAAACAACTACAAAATAAAAATAAAAA
>NC_058521.1:281881671-281894171 GCF_904849725.1 Hordeum vulgare subsp. vulgare | reverse complement strand
AATGCGAAGAAAGTAAAACAGAAAATGTAAATCTTCACGCTTCAATTTCTTCAAAATGATTTTCTTCAGGAACCACCGATCTTCTCGATATCAATATCTTCATGAGGAATATCAATTTCATCGCAGATTCCTCGTGATTCATTTCTTCAGCTTCAGACCAATTTCTTCAACTGAAGACATATATTTTTAGGGGTCGATATTCTTCAAATATCTCAAACTCCTCAATGACTTATAGATCATGTGTACACTTATAAACACATTAGATACTTAACCTATAAGTCTTCAAACCACCAAAATCACTAAGGGGCACTAGATGCACTTACAATCTTCCCCTTTTTGGTGGTTGATGACAATTAGGTTAAGTCTTCAACAGGGATCAGAAATATGAAGAGTAAATACTTAATTGAGGAATATGAAAACAAGATTCACAGAGACTCCCCCTGAAGATGTGCATACTTTGAGGATTTTGCTTTTGTAGCATATGCACATTGATGACATATATCATGGAGATCTCCCCTGAATCTTGTAAGTCATGGATACATATAACATATCATTTGAAGAAAATGAAGATGCATGATGGCAAATGGTATCTGACGAATTCCAGCATGCGTGCATTAAAAGAACATGAGGAATAAGCATGCGAAGAAAAACGTTTAAAAAGCGTCAGAGTACCATCGGGCTTAAGTTACAACTCATTACATAAAAACTTCAGAAGAGCCAAGAGTTTGTAACTTAAATATAGTTCATAAGCCACAAAAATAAATCCCGTTTGAAGACTAACTCTCAAGTTTCTCCCCCTTTGTCATCAAGTGACAAACAAGGGACAAATTGAGGACTAACGCCCGTGAATATTTCATTTCTTGGCGGTTGATGAAGATCCTTGACGCTTCTTGGGTGTAGTCTTCTTCCTTGGGCCTGTTGCGGTGTCAAGTTGTTCCTCATCAGATTCAGCGGTGCGGAATGACTAGAAGGAGCTGTCTTCAAGATCAGGCACGGGAACGGGCCTGAACTTCTTCATGGGAGGCCACGACCACTCAAAGTCTTGCTCAAAGTTCATTTCTTCAAGCTCAGTCTAGGTCTTCAGATGTGCAAGAGTAGCCCAGGTGCGATCGAAAACCTCATGCAGATAGTGATGATTAAGTTTCACAGAGTTCTGTGTCTCAATGAGGTTTTTCACAATGGCACCAAACTGGCGTTTGACCAATTTGTGGTTGTGATCTACCTTCTGATGAAGACTGAGGAGAAGCTCTGTGGTGTTGAGCATGCGAGGAGGAACAGGGCTGGGTGGACGAGTCTCAGTATCGCCCCATGAAGAATAAGCGTCTGGTTCTTTAAACTGACCATCAAGAGGCCTGCTGCCTTCATCAATCACAGACTTTCCTTTTCCCTCAATGGGCTCGAAAGTCTTCTTGTTGACCCGGATAGGAGGCATATAACCAACATGGTTCTGGAAATCTGCATGGAGGTTGATGCCTGTCCTTGTCGTGAGGAATCTGATGATCCATGGGGCATAAATTTGTGATCATAGGGGCACATTGCATTGTCAGCCAAAGTCCTCAAGAAGAAATCATGGATATTCATGGGAATACCGTGAATGATGTTGAAGAGGATATTCTTCATGAGGCCGACGACATCTTCATCATCATGGCCTTTGATTGGCGCTAGCACACTGCAGAGAATGCGGTAGACAGACCGAGGTGTGTACTTGAGCTCATGGACGAGGAATGTGGTTCTTGAGGGTTTTCCTGCAGCCAAAGGCTTCACGAGGACTTCCATCATCCCATTTGGCAGCTCACGCTCGCCATAAAGCTTCACTGCCCCGTCTGAAGGAATTGGTACGGGCAGTTCTCTGAGGAGTTCAGACGCTGGAGCCTTGTAGTGAGTGTTTTGGGTCATCCAGTCGAACACCCAAGTGTTGATGTCATCAGCATTGCCCGAGATGTGCAAAGTTGCATAGAACTGAAGAATAAGCTCACTATTCCAATCTGATATGTCTGAGCGCATAGGAAGCAAACCTGCATCATGGAGTACACTGAGGACTGGTTCCATGCAGGGAATTTCTTCAAGCTCATCATGAGGAATGTGCGTGTGCTGGAATATCTTGTTGCGTCCACGCAGCACAGAAGCAGTTCATCTGAGTCCTGGTCCAAAACTTCAGATGCCTCATTTGAGGGTTGTCATAGGGATTCTCTCCGATGAAATACATGCGTTCCTCAAAGAAATTTTCTTTCTGAAACTTTGGCCGCTTCGAGAATGGCTTGCGCTGACCTGGCTTGATATTGTGCTGAGGAATGGGAGGGGAAACAACCATGGCAGTCTCTGAGTTGCGCACAATGAATTCGTTCTCAGGGGCGGGAACATTTTCTTCAGCATTTTCCTCAGGTTGAGGAATTTCATCAGCTGGTATTTCTTCCTCTGGCTGAGCTTCAGGCTGAGGAATTTCTGCTTCCTTCTCAGCTTGAGGAGTTTGATCAGCCTGTTCAGAGTGAGGAGCCTGCTCAGACTATGCATTTTCATCAGCTTGTTCTTCTTCAGCTGGCTTTGTTGCAGAAGCAGATTCATCAGCTGCTCCAGCTGAAGCTTGAGTAGTCTCTGTCTGAGGAATATGAGGTTGAGGACTGTCATCAATCTGGATTTCCTCATCAGTATGCTCCTCAGAGGCAGCATCCTTCATTTCCACATCTGCCCTTGTAGTTTGGTCACCAATGACGATCATTTCATATGAAGGTGCAATATTTAGAGGCACCGGGTCCAGAGGGGCAGATTCTTCAGTTTCCTTGAGGCGTTTTGCCTCAGTCTTTTCTTCTGCTGAGGAAGCTTTTCTCTTCTTCGCTTCCTTCTCAGCAGCTCTTGTCTTTTTCGCGTCTGATGCAGACGGGATTAACTTCTTCACCTTTGAAGCTTTTGGTGAAGGTGTTTTCTCTACAGATTCTTCAGCTGGTAGTGAGGAACCAGCTGGTACAGAGTCATCAGCCTGCTTTGGTGAAGCAGCTGGATCAGGAGCAGTTTCATGAGGGGTTGCAGTTTCATCACGCGCGGTCTCGGTGATGATTTCTTCAATGGACGGCTCATCAGCACGGCGCTCTTGCTGTTGTTCCTCACCTTGAGGAATTTCCTCCTCATCAGGAGATGCATCTTCTGGCTGCTCAACCAGGGGCTGAGGAGTTGGTGCTAGTTGTGGATGTCGCTTGTTGTAGTCATCAACAACACTATTGGATAGTTTGATGAAATTGCGCTTGATGCTTTTATGGTCTGACAGTTTGTCACACTTGTCAGTCAAGACTTGCAGCTCTGCCTAGGTTGACACCAATGTTTCAGGCGTCAGCTTGAGGAGATTTTGCCTGAGGAATTTCTCCTTTTTGGCCTTTGCAATCTTTGCCAGCTTGGCCTTCTGTTCCTTCCACTTGGCTTCGTTTATGAAGGTGGCCACCATGTGGCTGACGCCAGGAGGAAGTTTCAAATCATCAATGGGTGTGTTTGGGTCTTCATACCACACATTGACGAAGTCGAGGAGGACCTTGGGGTCCATGGCCAGAGGAATAGCACTGCCGGATGCTTGTGCTACCCTTTCTTGCTTGTTCCTGATGATGGCTTGCAGGGTTTCATCATCATACTCATCACTTCCTTCTGATGCAGACGGGACTATGATGATTTTGTTGGGGCTGGGCAGAGGTGCACGTTCAGTAGTTGCCAAAGTCTTCACAAGTGGTGTTGAAGACTTTGTCTCCGAGCTTGTTGCAGCTGGGAGTGAGGAGCTGGAACTGGTTGTCGTAGGCTTCACGACTTTCTTCTGTACTGGCTTTGGAGGTGGAGCTGAGGACTTTGGTGTAGATGAGATGGGTGCTGAGGGTTTTGGCGCTGATGGTTTTGGTGTTGATGGTTTTGGAACCAAGGGTTTTGGAGCTGAGGGTTTTGTCACAGAAGCCTGTGCAGACTTCTCTTGAGGCTTTGGAGCCTTTGACTTTGATGGCGCAGACTGCTTTTGAGGAATCTCTGAGCCTGAAGTTTCTGCTGCTGAGGAATGAGCAGCACCGGAGGCAGCAGCTGAGGATTCATTGAATTTCTTCACTCCTATTTCAGCTTGCTTCTTGAGCTTGGCCAGATGCCTTTCCTTTTCATCTAGGTAGTCATCAAGTTTCATAAGGCTAGAGGGATGTGCTTCTTGATGATCCTCAAGTGGGGCCCTTCTGCGAGGAGGCTTCAAAGCGAATTTCTTCGCATATTTTGGAGTCACAAACCTGTACTCCTTCCACTCATTTGCCCATCTGCGCTCAATTTTCTGCAGCCTAATCTTTGTTTTGGCCATTGTCTCAGGTTCTTCATCAGGCGTGCAATAGTCCATGTATATGTCATCAGGAATATCAACAGTTGTGTTCTGCTCCAGTTTCTTTCCTCCCTTCTGTTTCCTTTCTTCCTTCATTTTCTTCAGACGAGGAATTTGCTGATGATTTCGAACTCTTGAAGATTCTGCTGAGCCTTGAAGAGTTTCTTCCAGAAACGCTGCAAATGAGTTAATGTGATGAGAACCGAGAGATTCATCAGCTGACATGTGTGTACCTGTGAACAGAGTATAGTTGCGTGGAATTTGGAGAGGTCATATGCGTTCTCAGATTTGAAGAAAATTGAAAAAGTTTGACAGTTTGAGGAATATAACCAGTGGTTGAGGAATTTGCTTAAGCATACTGTTCTTGGGTTCCAGAGTTGTACAGATCCGAAAATTCGCACAATTGAGGAATCTCGTGAAAATCTTAGATGCTTAGCTAGTTCATCAATGATTGTGGTGATGGATAGTGTTTGAGGAATCATGTGCGCATCGTATCTTGAGGGAAAACATATTTCACATGGGAGAGGTAAAATTTCAGATCTGAGCTGCTGTAAAAATGGAGTATATTTACCCTAGAAGATGCGAGCGAAGAACACAAAAGGTGGTGTTGGAGAGGCTCTTCGGTCAAGTGTCCAATGCACCCTAACTTGGCAGCAGAGGACGTCTACGGCGGCGGCGGACGTAGATGTTCCGACTCCGGCGTGATCCTGGCGGCGAAAAGGTTGAGGCAGTGAAGCTCTTCCTTGCCGGCGACAAGACAACCAGCGGTGGTGCTAGGGTTTGATGGAGAGTGTGATGGCAGGAGAGCGATGAGGCGAAGAAGAAGATACCGAGGGGGATAAGGACCTATTTATAGCCCGAAAGTTACTGTTTGGCGCGAAAGTTTCGGACCAAATAGCCCTTGCCTCTACGTCTCCGCAGGAGACGTGTAGCTCCCGTACGATGCGGTGGAGATAGTGGAGATCGTGGTTATCCGATCGTGGGAAGTGGGGGTTCAGTTACTGTTCCTTTGAAGAAAACAATTTTTGAAGATTTGAGGATTTTTTTTACAAAATCATCAGCTGACAAGGATGCAGTGAGGATTTTGAACAAAGTTTCAAGTAGAACGCATATGAAGAATGGAATAGACTGGATAAGTATAGCATAGAGGGAAAGTAGGGTCCGATCACATTCACTTAGCAGAAAGATCAACTTGAAGAAATAGCAATAAGTGAATGCTGTTGAGGACTAGAAATCACAGTCTACCTAGGCAAATGAAAGTCATCAAGTGTTTTTGAAGATTTTGTAATAGATCATCACAACGAAGAATAACTATTTAAAAAAAATGCATTGTGAGGTAATTGATCATTTGAAGAAAATCAACTTGAGGAATTTCAGATTGGGCGGTGGCGTTACCCACCATATAAGAATGTTGATTACAGACGCCGCGTACAATTGTCGTAGGGCCCTGAGAATCAATTTCTTCGTTAATTTCTTCACATTCAGAGTGACTTTCTTCATTAGTTGAAGAAAATCGTTTCATCGTGTGTTGCACATCTAAGTCATCAACTTTGCATAAGTGTTAGGATGTGTGCATGTTTTTACAAAACATTTGAAGACTCTAAGATATTTAGCTCACACCGCAACTTGCAAAACCTTTTCTCATCCAAGGGCTTAGTGAAGATATCAGCCAGTTGCTCATCAGTCTTCACATGGTCGATGAGCATATTGCCCTTGAGGACATGGTCCCGAAGAAAATGATGACGAATCTGGATGTGCTTGGTCTTCAAGTGCTGCACTGGGTTGTAGGCAATCTTGATAGCACTCTCATTGTCACAGTAGAGAGGCACATTCTTCCTGTTGATGCCGTAGTCCTTGAGGGTTTGCTTCATCCATAGCAATTGAGCACAGCAAGAACCAGCAGCAATGTACTCAGCTTCGGCAGTGGAGAGTGATACGCAGTTCTGCTTCTTTGAGGACCAGCAAACTAGTGATCTTCCGAGGAAATGGCATGTGCCAGAAGTTGACTTGCGATCCACACGGTCACCAGCATAGTCTGAATCAGAATACCCTACCAGATGAAGATTGGAGCCCTTGGGATACCATAATCCTAGTGTTGGTGTGTGAGCTAAGTATCGAAGAATATGTTTCACAACCTTATGGTGTGATTCCTTCGGTTTTGCTTGAAAACGTGCACACATGCAAACACTAAGCATTATATCTGGCCTAGATGCACATAGATACAATAAAGAGCCAATAATAGAACGGTATACCTGCTGATCGAAATCTTTACCATTTTCATCAGTGCCGAGGTGACCGTTGGTAGGCATTGGAGTCTTGGCACCTTTGCATTCGTGCATGTCGAATTTCCTCAGAACATCCTTGAGGTATTTCTCCTGTGATATGAAGATTCCATTGCTTTGTTGATGAATTTGAAGACCTAAGAAGAATTTCAGCTCCCCCATCATGGACATCTGATATTCTTCACTCATCATATAGGCAAATTCATCACTGTATCTTTTGTCAGTACAACCAAATATGATGTCATCAACATATATTTGACATACAAACAACTCATTATCATAAGATTTTGTGAAAAGAGTTGGATCGAGTGAACCAGGTTTGAAGCCTTTCTTCATGAGGAATTCCTTCAATGTATCATAGCCCGAGGGGCTTGCTTGAGGCCATACAGAGCCTTTTTGAGTCTGAAGACTTTGTCTGGATTCTTTGGATCCTCAAAACCTGGGGGCTGAGCAACATATACTTCTTCCTCAAGCTTACCATTGAGGAATGCACTTTTCACATCCATTTGATATAAGATGATGTTATGATGATTAGCATAAGCAAGTAGAATTCGAATAGCTTCAAGTCTAGCAACAGGTGCAAAAGTTTCATCGAAATCAATTCCTTCAACCTGGGTGTAGCCTTGGGCTACAAGTCGTGCCTTGTTCCTCACCACTTGACCGTCCTCATCTTGCTTGTTTCGGAAAATCCACTTGGTGCCGATGATGTTACGCTTGCGAGGATCTGGTCGTTTGACGAGCTCCCATACGTCATTCAGCTTGAATTGCAGAAGTTCGTCTTGCATGGCTTGGATCCACTCCGGTTCCAGAAAAGCCTCTGCTACTTTTGAGGGTTCTCTGATGGATACAAAGGAAAAATGCCCACAAAAGTTAACTAAGTGTGAAGCTTTTGAGCGAGTGAGAGGACCTGGCGCGTTGACGTGTTGAGGATTTTTTCAAGTCCTACTTCATTTGCAATCCTCGGATGAGCTGGTTGAGGATTTTGTCTGGGCTGAGGAAGTGGTGCTGTTGCAATTTCCTGAGGAGCATTTCTTGGTTTTCATCAGCAATGGGGATTGTTTCTTCACCAATTTCCTCAGTGGGGACAATGTCTTCTGTAGGCTTAAGCTTTATTGCTTCCTCAGGAGACAGCTTATCTCGATCAGAAGGCAATTGCTCTCTTTGCGAGCCATTAGTTTCATCGAACCGCACATCTACAGTCTCAACAACTTTGTTGTGATAGTTGTTGAAGACTCTGTAGGTGTGCGAATCCTTTCCATAACCGAGCATAAAACCTTCATGTGTCTTAGGTGCAAATTTTGAGCTATGATGAGGATCTCTAATCCAGCATTTTGCACCGAAGACTTTGAAATAACTTACATTGGGTTTCTTGTAAGTGAGGGGTTCATATGAGGTTTTCTTGAGGAATTTGTGAAGATATACCCTGTTGATGATATGGCATGCAGTATTGATTGCTTCAGGCCAGAAGCGACGAGGAGTCTGATATTCTTCACGCATTGTTCTTGCCATTTCAACCAGAGTCCTGTTCTTCCTTTCGACGACACCATTCTGTTGAGGAGTATAAGGAGCACACAATTCGTGAATAATACCAAGATCATGAAGATAATCATCAAGACCAGTGTTTTTCCACTCAGTTCCATTATCACTCCTGATATGTTTGATCTTGATGCCAAAGTTCGTCGAGGCCCTTGAAGAAAATCGTTTGAAGATTTCCTGCACTTCAGTTTTATACACTATGATATGCACCCAAGTGTATCTGGAATGATCATCAACTATGACGAAGCCATATAAAGATGTTGCATTAGTTAGTGTGGCATAGTGAGTAGGTCCAAATAAATCCATATGAAGCAATTCGAATGGACGTGTAGTAGTCATGACGCTTTTAGAGGGATGCTTGGATCTGGTCATTTTCCCAGATTCACAAGCACCGCAGAGATGGTTCTTGAGAAATTTGACTGATTCAATGCCAATGACATGCTTCTTGTTTGCAAGAAGGTGCAAATTCCTCATGCCTGCATGACCTAGTCTTCGGTGCCACATCCATCCTTCTGAGGTTTATGCTAGTAAGCAAGTGGCTGGTTGAGGACATGTAGAGAAATCGACAATGTACAAATCCCCTCTTCTTACACCTTCGAAGACTTTGGATCTGTCAGATTCCATGATGACTACACATCTATATCTACCAAAGATAACAATCATATCAAGATCACAAAGCATCAAGACTGACATGAGGTTAAAACCAAGGGATTCAACAAGCATCACATTGTCCATATGCCTATCCTTGGAAATAGCTACTTTGCCAAGTCCCAATACCTTGCTTTTACCTTTGTCAGCATATGTGATTTGCTTCAGAGGTGATGGAGTTAGTGGCATATTCATCAGTAAGCTTTTATCACCAGTCATGTGATGTGTGCAGCCACTATCGAGAACCCACTCAGTATTTTTGGGTTTGTCTTCCTGCAGATGAATTAGTACAGCTTACCATCTCATATGCTTTAGATTTGAAGAATATGATACTAATTTCATCAGTTCAGTAATTTCATCATAACAGAAATGTAAGGACGTGTGAAATATTTCTATTTCATCCATCATTAGCTTGCGTCCTATCAAGCATTTCCTCAAGTCTCCAGCAAATTCTTCAGATGATGATTTTCATCTGGAGACCTGACCTGCAGAAGTGATTAGTTTGATTTCTTCACCACCCACATCTGAAGAGGTGGCAAAGTGTTGATCATCCTGCGAGCACCATATGAGAAAGGTGGCATTGAACTAATGCACTTCTCTTAACAGTAGGGGGCTTAAAGTACTCATATGAGTATGCAGAGAACTGGTTTGAGGATTTATGAACATAATGATTTGAGGAGTAGCGCTCATAATCATATTCCTTGTAGTTTCCCTGCATGTTAGACGCATAAGCACGGGTACGAGCATAGTTTTGACCAGTTGAGGATTTTGATCCTCTTGAAGACTTTGGTCCTCCTGAGGAATTTGATCTGGGGTTCAGATTCTTCAGAGGTGATGTCATGAGGACATTCACTTGAAGATTTTCAAGACAACTTTTGGGAACCCCGATTTTCCTCAGAGAAGGGCCATTCCTGCAGTTAGTTCCAACATATCGAGCAAATACTTCACCAGATTGATTTTTGAACAGTTTATAGTTGGAATCAAATGACTCATCCGAGGAATAGGATAATTCACATGAGAAGCCAGTTAGATTAGATGGATCAAAAGGAGGCCCAGTAGCAGCAACCCATGATGTTTTGGGATACTGCTCAGGTTTCCAATAAGATCCATAAGCATTTAGTTTTCTCTCAAAGGCAATTCCTCCTTTCCTCGGGTTCCTGTTCAAGATCTGCTTTTTGAGCACATCACAAGGGATTTGGTGTCCTTTGAGGCATTTATACATGCCTGTCACATACAATTCCTTCAATCCTGCATTTTCATCAGTAACATTTGTGTTTTCCTCAGGTGAGGAAATAGACACAGCAGGTGCAGTTGAAGAATTTGTAGCATTTGATGATTCTGGTGAAGAATTAGCAGTTTCAAGTTCAATGCATTTAGGACACGGAGGAATAAATTCAACTTGACTAGCGCTGATCTGTTGAGCTAGTAATGAATCATTTCCATGCGAAGATCATCATAAGACATCCTCAGCTTCTCAAGATCAAGCTTCCTTTGAAGAAATTCGTAGGAAAGCTTCTCATGATCAGTGAGGAGTGTATCATAACGATCCTGAAGAATATCAAATCTAGACTGAAGATTTTTCATGTCATCAGCGAGGATTTGATTAAGATTCATTTCATCATTCAACAGATCATCACTTTTGTCTAGCAGTTTTTGAAGCTTTTCCAGAGCAGTTTGTTGTTTAGTGGCAATGATGGCAAGTTTACTTTAACTGGGTTTTTTGTAATCATCATGTTCACAGTCACTTGAATAAGAGGAGAAGGCATTATTTGATACCTTTGAACCTTTCGCCATGAAGCAATTGGTTGGAGCGAAGTCATCAGCATATTCATCAGTATGGATGGTGCAATCATTTTCTTCAAGATTGAAGATTGACTTGCTGACGAAATTGGTTGCTAGTGCAAGACTAGCCTGTCCGGATTCTGAGTCTTCTCCAGAGCCTTCTTCTTCATCACATTCCTCTGATTCTACCTCGGAATCCATTTCCTTGCCAATAAGTGCCCGAGCCTTTCTGAAGCTAGTCTTCTTGTGTGAGGAGGACTTTGAAGATGAGGATTTTGAAGATTTCTTCTTCTTCTTTGAGTCATCAGAACTGTCATCCTTGTATTTCTTCTTCTTTGATTCCCTTCCCCAGCGAGGACAATCAGCAATGTAATGACCTGATTTCTTGCACTTGTGACAGGTCCGTTTCTTGTAGTCCTCAGATGCAGATTCTGATATCCTCATGTCTCTTCTTGATGATTTACCGAACTGGCTTCGTCGTGTAAATCTCTGGAATTTCCTCACAAGCATTGCAAGTTCCTGACCAAATTCTTCAGGGTCACAACTGCTGTCATCTGTGTCTTCTTCTTCAAATGAGGAAATTGCTCTTGCCTTCAGTGCACGTGGTCTGGAATAGCTTTGTCCATATAGATCTCTCTTTTCTTCTAGCTGGAATTCATGAGTATTTAGCCATTCGAGGATATCAGCAGGATCAAGCATCTTGTAGTCTGGTCTTTCTTGAATCATCAGAACTAAAGTGTCAAATGAAGAATCCAAAGATCTCATCAGTTTCTTCACAACTTCATGATCAGTGATGTCTCGAGCTCCTAGTGCTTGCAGTTCATTTGATATGTCAGTGAGGCGATCAAAGGTGTCTTGGCAGCTTTCATTGTCATGTCTCTTGAAGCGATTGAAGAGATTGCGAAGAATATCAACACGAGAGTCACGTTGGGTTGATACTCCTTCATTTACCTTGCACAGTCTCTCCCAGATTAGTGTTGTAGAGCCTAAGGCACTTACTCTTCCAAACTGGCCAGGGCTCAGATGACCACAGATGATGTTCTTCGCCTGAGAATCGAGTTGCTTGAATTTCTTCACATTAGCTAAAGTGACACTAGCAGAAATGATGGGGACACCATTTTCCACAATATACCAGAGTCATTGTCTATAGCTTGTAGATGCATTTGCATTTTGTTCTTCCAGAAGGGAAAGTTCTTTCCCTCGTAGGTAGGACATGCTGCAGTCACCTTAAACATGCCTGCAGTCGACATAACTAAAACTCCAGGTGGTTAAACCAAAATCACACAGAACAAGGGAGTACCTTGCTCTGATACCAATTGAAAGTGCGTTATATCGACTAGAGGGGGGGTGAATAGGAGATTTTTAGAATTTCATCACTGCGGAAATTCCTTTTGAGGAAATTCCTCACTGATGACTAACTTACAGCGGAAACAGTTAAGGATCAGTCGTGCAAACGTTCACAACAGCAGTATTACAAAGTGAAGATTATGAAAACAGATTGCATAGTAAGCAGGCACGCAGAATACAGATGATGATTAACTCAAGTGAAGAATTTGGGGTTGAGGAAATTCAGAGAAAGTCTATAGCAAATTCTTCAAACAGTTACAGTGAATGTCCTCAACACATAATACAGAGAATGTAAAGAGTTGAGGAATTAGAACCCGATTCTTGGTGAAGACTGTTGTTGATGACCCAGTTCCAACTGCTGTGATAGTTGTACATCTGGTTTGGAGCAGCTTGGTATTGAAACCAAAGGACACCCAGTCCCGGGACACACATTCCTTACCATATTCTCCTTGAGCTAAGGACACACAGTCCTCGACCAACACTCGTGGTAAGTCTTCAGGGCAGACTTCCAAACCCTCACAAACTCGGTCACCCGGCGATCCACAATTGACTGCTGGATTGCTCTAGACCATGACGCCTAA
>NC_058521.1:281854171-281876671 GCF_904849725.1 Hordeum vulgare subsp. vulgare | reverse complement strand
TTGTTTGTAACATCCCAAAATTATAAATTTTGGAATGTTAATATAATTATTAGATTGATTGTTTGTTTGTTTGCTGAGTGACTGAAACTTGTGTGAAATTTGAAACTTTTCTGTAGCGACCCGACTCAACGAGTCAAGCCTCTGGTGTTTCTGTACCATCCCAAGATCATGCTGGTACACACACAGTACATAATGTATATATTCAAGAGTGCAATCACACGGCTTTATTAATCGAAATCTCATAAAGAGTACTTTCTTACAATAAAGGAGTACAATAAAGTGGCTGACGGCCATCTCATGAGATTATCTAACAAAGACTAAGCGGAAGCATCAGATTCATAAAATATGCCGGAGCATTAGTCAGTCCAAATGACATGACCGTGTACTCATACAAACCGTACCAGTGGTAAAAGCTGTCTTGGGTATATCCTGTTCACGAATCTTCAACTGATGATACCCGGATAGAAGATCGATCTTTGAGAATATGCGAGCTCCAACTAACTGATCAAACAGATCATTGATCATCGGCAAGGGGTACTTGTTCTTGATGGTCACATCGTTCAATGCACGATAATCGACAACCATTCTCAAGGACTTGTCCTTCTTTTCAACCAAGAGCACTGGGGCTCCCCAAGGTGAAGAACTTGGGCGAATATACTCTTTGTCCAATAACTCCTTAATTTTCTTCTCGATTTCCATCAAGTCATTTGCGGGCATCCAATAAGGTCTCTTGGATATCGGGGCTATTCCGGGTAATAGCTCAATCAAGAACTCAATCTCTCTATCGGGTGGCATGCCCGGCAATTCCTCCGGAAATACATCTGGATACTCCTGTACGATCGGTACTTCCTCCTGGACTACTCCCGTGAGAGAGATTACTCACTTACTCCGGGTCGGGCGCTGAGACACGTACTTAATCCGCTTCTGCTCGGGGGTGGTGAGCAAAATAGACTTAAGGGCACAATCGATATTACCTTCATACTTGGCCATCCAATCCATGCCTAGGATTACATCCAATCCCTGGGACTCTAATACGATGAGGTCGGTGGGAAAATTATGGTTCCCGATGTTGAGACTCAAAGCATGGCATCCTATCCCGGCTATCATCATGCCTCCTGGGGAACTGACCTTAATAGGTTGGCTGAGGGTTCTAGTTGGCAAGCTATACTTTTCCACAACAACCCTTGATATGAATGAATGCGTTGCACCAGAATCTAAAAGTACCAATACTGGATGTGAATTTAGCAAAAACATACCAACCACAGTATCGGAGTGATCATAGACCTCTTCCACATCAATGTGGTTCACCTGAGCTCGAGCAAAAGGATTGGGCTTCTTTGCTGCAGAGTTGCCGTTGCCGTTGCCGTTGCCGTTGCTGTTTCCATTTCCCTGCTTGTTCTGGGGGCAATCAGTGGCATAGTGTCCCTTCTTCTGACACTTGAAGCAAGTGATGTGAGTCAGATCCTTCTGAGCTGGAGCTGACTGCTGTTGGGTGCCAGTGCCGCCATTCTTGAAGTTGCTGTTGTTGCGGTGATTCCCATTTCCTCCATGGTTGTGGCCTCCATGGTTGTGCACAGGGTGGTTATGCTGAACCTGTCCTCCAAACTTACCGGATCCAGTCCTGGCATTCCATGGATAAGGGGTGTAGCGAGGCTTCTGCTGAGTGCCGGAGTTGAACTTTCCAACCCCATACTTTCGCTTGCGGTTCTCCATCTGCTGATGTTTCCCCTCCAAGATGAGGGCCTTATCAACCAGCTCCTGGTAGTTGTCGAAGGTGGCTACCGTCAATTGAATGCTCAGCTCATCATTCAATCCTTCCAAGAACTTTTCCTGCTTGGCCGCATCATCGGCCACATCTCGAGGTGCATAACGGGCGAGCATGCTGAAATCATCAACGTACTGGGCCACAGTGCGATTCCCCTGGCGTAAGTTGCGAAACTCACGCTTCATCATACTCATTGCACCAGCTGAGACATGCGCGGTGCGGAAGGCTTGCTTGAATTGCTCCCAAGTGACTCCAGCAATGGGATAAGTGGTGGTGTAGTTCTCCCACCAAGCAGCTGCAGGGCCTTCAAGTTGATGCACGGCAAAGCGCACCTTCTCAGCTTCAGAACAACCAGCGGTGATGAGTTCACGCTCCATCTTGCGAAGCCAATCATCTGCCACAATGGGCTCAATGCTGCTGGAGAAAGTTGGAGGGTTCAACCTCAGAAAACGGGTAAGGTTGTCGGCCTGGGGTGGGGGACGGTTGTTGTTGTTGTTCTGGTTCTGGATGATCAGCTGCATCAAGGCATTCTGTTGATGGATCAACTAAGTGAGTTCCGGCGGAAAGTTGGACTCAGGGGCGCGTCTCGGAGGCATCTGATGTTTGTAGAGGGGTGAGATTTAGCATAGAACAATGGTCTAAGAGGAACTACACTACCCATATGAATGCAACACACAAATATCACACCACACATTTTATTCAATCATCACAAAGGTTCATACGGGGATACAAAATCGATAATCCTAAACATCGGCCTAACACGTAAAACGTTAATGTAAATTTGGTGGTCTGGTCTAAGTGTCCTCCTCAGAATAGCATGGTGTCGGGTCCTTCGGTGGAGCTTTCTTCATAGTCTTCGTCGTTGCTGATCACGGGGGCTACGTCTCCTTCGGGATGAAGGTTCTCGCCCATGTCCAGTTCCTCCTCCAGGTATGCAACTCGAGTCTTCAGCTTCTCGATCCGCTCCAGAAAGTCCTTCACTTCCAGCTCATGCTCATAGTGGGCTTCCCGGGCTGCATCTTCAAGTTCAAGCTCGCGGAGTGACAGTTGCATGATCTTCCTGGCGTCCTTGATCGCGTGATACTACAGAGTTCCGTTGTGCTTCTCCAAGGTCTGGGCATAAGACAAGAGAGCGTCATTGGTCTTGTTTGAGATGATGTCTCCGTCTTCATTTCTCCGGGATACAGCGAACAGGTCTGGACAAATATGGCAGCCTTTGTATTCATCCTTGATACGTCCGAGTGCACAATGAATCGCCATGTCCCTTCCGAGAATCCAGTTGGATGCGATGAACTTGAAATCCATCGGTTCAGTGCGCGGCTCGAATCTCCTTCCGGGAATATGCACCTCGATCCTGTAGCCTGAATCCTCCGGGTAAGACGAAGTTGGCTTCCGTGTGATAGTCGGCAGAGCAATCCTCAAATCCTTGGTGATCAGCACCATCTCTTTTCCGAATGGCATAGTGGTGTCAGGCTGGCAAAACTCCGTGAACTTAACAGGGACGAAGGTGGCCATCTAAACATTGGAAAATCGGAGAGAAGTCAGAAATGATCAGAAGAGGAAATAGAAGATTAAGAGAAAATAGTTTTCTTCCTAAGGCTTTTCCAATCCTAGAGGTTACGTCCTAAGGTGAGCGTGTGCTCTGAATAGCATTTCTGTAGCGACCCGACTCAACAAGTCAAGCCTCTGGTGTTTCTGTACCATCCCAAGATCATGCTGGTACACACACAGTACATAATGTATATATTCAAGAGTCCAATCACACAGCTTTATTAATCGTAATCTCATAAAGAGTACTTTATTACAATAAAGGAGTACAATAAAGTGGCTGACGGCCATCTCATGAGATTATCTAACGAAGACTAAGCGGAAGCATCAGGTGGACGAGTCCATCCGACTCCAAGGGTATGTCGCTGAGCGTAGAATCGTAGCCTCACTCCTGGTCGGAAAAGTACTCTGCAACATGATACGTTGCAGCCGTGTAGGTCAGCATATTGAATATGCTGGCAAATCATCAAGAGAGGGAGTAAAATAATAATCATCTATCTCTACATGCATATTTGGCCGGTGGAGCTAAGTTTTGCATCAAGCCAGTTTTTTCCTACAACAAAAGGGGTCGGAAGCAAAATATTACTACATGTTTGTTGTTAACGAGATGGTTCCGCCAACCAGTTCTCGTACCCGAATAGTTGTTAACACCCACATCATTATTAAGTTGTGTCGAGAGTTCAGGGGAAATTCAATGCCTTCGGCTCAAGTTGTCCATGACCGTGGACACGGCTAATCGATTAGGTTGAGTACTCTGCAGAGTTTTGCACACGTTCCCCACAAGATTTGATCGCCTCCGGGTTTGTCCTCGCACTTCAGTGTGTTTGAAGACTGGATGATCAAAACATGGTCTTTCAACAGGTCCCTCTGAATCCCTGTCGGTGCCCATCGATTCCTACCGTTCGTCTACATCTGCTAGCACCGCCTGTCCAGAGTCGCCGTGTTGTCCAACCAAGCCAGAGCGCATAATGACTTGTGGCTGTGCAGGTAGGCCTTGAGTCTTGAAGTCTCCGTCCGTCCCTTTGAGCCTGGGTGAAGCTTTCCGCAGGATGACATGGCCTCTCCAGCATCCCGGGCATCCACTTGGTTTTCCAGGGAGCCGATCAACCGTCCTTCACCCAGTGTTGCATTGCGTCTGAGGTCTTGAAAATCTTGTCTTAGTCCGGTCTTGATTATTATATCAACCTCGCATTCACTCGTGGTATACACTCAACGGAGAAGCCGTCTACTTAAGCATAGCAACTATAGCATAATCGTCCCGGGGCCAAGTATCGGGGTGTTGTTGTTCCTACCACATGATACTACACCTATGACTAAAGTTTCCAAGTACCTAGGCAGCATGCAAAATAGGGCAAAGAAGGTGATCTACTATGCATTGAAAACATAGGTAAAGTAACATGATCAAAGATGACTTGCCTTGATGATAGTTCTCCTGCTCGAGCGTCTCTAAGTAACACGCTTCGCACTCCGGATGATCTACTGATACAAACACAAAGCACACCATACGCAATTCAATCATGCCACAAGTAAAAATAACATCACATGCAATGGTTTGCAAAAGACTACGCAAAAGAATTTATCGCGCGCCGGTAAGGCAGAAACTTGTTTCTGTTGAAAACACCAGTAAAAATACTTTAAAAAAATTCTGAAAATTCTACCACAGTAAGATTTTATCACTAGAAAACAGTAGCAAAAAGAATCAACTCAATATCATTTTTCAAACTCCTGGAATAAGCAAAACAGTGTTTATACTAAATCTGCTCTAACTTATATAAAACAAATTCTAACATAGACAAACTATATATTTTTAAAAACTACAGGAAATTTGTGAGCTACTGGAAAAAGAATCAATGTCATTGGACGTAGGGATAAAAAGTTGTGATCAAAACAAGATTGAACGTTTCTGTTTTCGAAATCTGGACAGAAAATTACTAAACTGCTAGTGCTATGAGGTTACACGTGGCAAGATGCTACTCGTTGTGGTGGCTGTTTGTTACGTGGCTTCGAGCAAACGGCCTAAGGCTAGCAAGGTCGCCGGTTAATTCATAAGTGGCTAAAAGAACCTAATGGTTTTCTGGAATAAACGGAAGGGTTACTAGTGTTCTAATTCTAGCCATTGCATGGAGATCTAAAGGCTAGGATGAGATGCATGCAAATAGAGAGAGAGAGATGGATAGCTACCTGCTGGCTGTAGCTTGCACCGGCAAGAATGGAGATGGCCGGCGAGGAGGGAGCTCCGGGGGCGGTGGGGCTTCGGGGGGGTAGGCGGCGGCGGGGTCCTCCTCCGCGGGGGGGAGGCGCTCGGGGGAGAGGGGCTCCGGGGGGTGGCTTCCCAGGGCGAGGCCGAGGGTGGCGCAGCCTCGGGCTGCTGCTGCTCCGGCGAGACTCGCGGCGGCGGCGGCTCGTGGAGGCGGCGGCGGCTAGGGTTGGGGAAGGGGTGGCTCGGGGTGGGGTATATATAGGCTGGGTGGAGGGAGTAGAAAGGAAGGAGGAGAGGGAGTACTTGGGAAAGAAATCGATGGGAGAAGACTCGGTTCGGTGCTTGTGTAGAGAAGGAAAGAGAGGAGAGGAGAGGTAGGAAAGTGACGTGGGGAAGGTGCAGCTCGGTTTGGTCTCTGGTGCAGAACGGAAAGAGAGGGAGGTAGAGAAAGGAAAGAACGGGGAGAGAGAGGAGAACTCGCGTGGGGAGAGAAGAGAGAGAATTAAGGAAGGAGAGGGAGGAGAGAAATACGTGGGGGAGAGAGAGAGAGAAAAGAGAGGAGAAGGAAGAGAGAAAAACGGGAGAGAGAGGAGCTTACGTGGTGGTTGCATGCATGCAGGCTTGCATGCGATTGCATGCTGGTGGCGGCTGGGCTGAGCCACTTGGCTCGGCCTGGTAGGTCCCTTTTTTTTGAAAAACATACAAACAGCAGCAACAAAAAGAAAAAAAAACAAAACAGAAAAATATATTTTCCTAGCTAACAAATACTAGAAAAAAAAGTAGGTACTAATATACATATATGCACTAGAATACTTAGGAGAAAAACAATACAGAAAAATATACTACTAATATATATATATAATATCTATGGAGACCCTAGTTCCACCTAATGCAACTTTTAAAAATAGTTTTATGCAATAGGTCACATAACGCGATTGAAAAACTCGACAAAAATAATACTTCGGAGTTTTAGAAAAATTTGCAAAACCAAAATGGTGACTTTAACTCACAGGGGAGAAGTCATATTATCTCCACTCCAATAAATTGCCCGTAGTCACATAACGATCAAATTTTCAGAAGAACACAAATATGCACAAAATATGAGATGCATATGAATGATCTATTAACATCCGAATTTAAGAAAATTGGGATGTTACAAACCTACCCACCTTAAGATGAATCTCGCCCTCGAGATTCGGGTTGGCTAGAAAATAGGTGCGGGTGGTCTCGACGAAGATCCTCTTCTCGTTCCCAGGTGTCTTCTTCCTCGGTGTGGTGGCTCCACAATACCTTGCAGAACTTGATGATCTTGTTGCGGGTAACTCTGTTGGCAGTCTCGAGAATCCGGCGGGTTTCTCCTCATACGTCAGATCACTGTCAAGTTGTATGGCCTCTAGGGGCACTGTATCTCTCAACGGAACATCAGCCATCTCAGCGTGGCATTTCTTCAACTGGGAAACATGGAAGACATCGTGAACTCCGGACAATCCTTCCGGCAGTTCCAGTTTGTATGCAACTTCGCCTCTACGTTCAAGAATTTTGTAGGGGCCAATGAAACATGGGGCTGATTTTCCTTTCACACCGAATCTCTTGATTCCTCGAAGTGGAGACACCCGAAGATATGCTCGATCTCTCACTTCGTACGTTACTTCCTTGCGTTTGCTGTCGACATAACTCTTCTGCCTGGACTGAGCTATCTTGAGTCGGTCACGAATAAGCTTGACCTTCTCTTCAGAATCTCGGATGAGGTCGGACCAAAAAGTTGTCGGTCTCCAACACCATCCCACATCAACGGTGTTCTGCACCTCCTTCCGTATAGAGCTTCGAAAGGGGCCATCTTCAGGCTGGTCTGGTAGCTGTTGTTGTATGAGAACTCGGCATACGGTAAATTGTCATCCCATCTAGACCCATAGTCTAGTGCGCAAGCTCTCAACATGTTCTCCAGAATTTGATTGACTCTCTCGGTCTGTCCATCTGTCTGCGGGTGAAATGCTGTGCTGAACTCCAATCTTGTTCCCAAGGTTTCATGCAGTTGGTGCCAAAATTTTGATGTGAACTGAGTCCCTCTATCAGACACAATGCTCTTAGGTACTCCGTGCAGACATACGATCCTCGTCATATAAATCTTGGCCAGCTTGGCACTCGTGTAGGGTAGTCTTCACCGGAATGAAGTGAGCTACCTTGGTCAAACGATCGACCACAACCCAAATAGAATCATAGCCAGAATGGGTCCGAGGTAATCCTGTGATGAAGTCCATACCAAGCTTTTCCCATTTCCATTCGGGTATCGGTAGAGGTTGGAGCAAACCAGCTGGTTTCTGATGCTCTGCTTTTACTCTCTGACAAACATCGCATATAGCTACGAACTCGGCAATGTATTTCTTCAATCCTGTCCACCAGAAACTTGCTTTCAGATCCAGATACATCTTGGTGTTACCGGGGTGTATCGAGTACGGGGAGTCATGAGCTTCCTGAAGTATCAACTTCCTGAGTTCGGGATCATTGGGCAGATAGATGCGATCCTCAAACCATAAAGTTCCGTGTTCATCCTCACGAAAACCTTTAGCTTTCCCGTCTTCCATTTTCTGCTTAATCTCAGCTATCTCCATGTCAGCTTTCTGTGCTTCACGGATCTTTTTCGTAAAAGTAGACTGAATTTCCAAGGTGGCAACAAATCCTCTTGGAACTATCTCTAGTTTGAGTTCTCGGAGATCCTCGACTAACTCCTGGGGTAATCCTTCCGCTGTGAGCGTGTTCACATAACTCTTGCGACTCAATGCATCGGCTACAACATTTGCCTTGCCTGGGTGAAAATGCAATCTCATGTCATAGTCCTTCATCAACTCTAGCCATCGCCTCTGTCTGAGGTTCAACTCCTTCTGCGTGAAGATATATTTCAGGCTCTTGTGATCAGTGTAAACATCACAACTATTTCCGATCAGGAAATGTCTCCAAGTCTTGAGAGCGTGCACTACGGCTGCTAGTTCCAAGTCATGTGTGGCATAATTCAACTCATGAGGTCTGAGCTGTCTGGATGCATAGGCTACAACTTTGCCTTCTTGCATGAGCACTACTCCAAGTCCTTGACGAGAAGCGTCACAATAAACCTGGAAATCCTTCTGAATGTTCGGCAATATCAGCACTGGGGCTGTCACAAGACGTTTCTTCAGCTCTTGAAAACTGGTTTCACAATCCTCAGTCCAAACATACTTGGATTCCTTCTTCAACAACTCTGTCATGGGCTTGGCAATCTTTGAGAAATTCTCAATGAACCTCCGGTAATATCCGGCAAGTCCAAGGAAACTGCGGACCTCCTTGACTGACGTGGGTGCTACCCATTCGGTGGCTGCTGCGACCTTGGCAGGGTCCACTGCTATTCCTTCTCCTGAGATGATGTGTCCGAGAAATCCGACTTCCTTCAACCAAAACTCACAATTGCTGAACATTGCATATAGCTTATGCTCTCGAAGCTTCTCCAGAACTAGACGCAGATGTTCCTTGTGTTCCTCTTCGTTCTTGGAGAATATCAGTATGTCATCGATGAACACCACGACAAACTTGTCCATGTACTCCATAAATACCTTGTTCATCAGATTCATAAAATATGCCGAAGCATTAGTCAGTCCAAATGACATGACCGTGTACTCATACAAACCGCACCGAGTGGTAAAAGTTGTCTTGGGTATATCCTGTTCACGAATCTTCAACTGATGATACCCGGATAGAAGATCGATCTTTGAGAATATGCGAGCTCCAACTAACTGATCAAACAGATCATTGATCATCGGCAAGGGGTACTTGTTCTTGATGGTCACATCGTTCAATGCACGATAATCGACAACCATTCTCAAGGACTTGTCCTTCTTTTCAACCAAGAGCACTGGGGCTCCCCAAGGTGAAGAACTTGGGCGAATATACCCTTTGTCCAATAACTCCTTAATTTTCTTCTCGATTTCCATCAAGTCATTTGCGGGCATCCAATAAGGTCTCTTGGATATCGGGGCTATTCCGGGTAATAGCTCAATCAAGAACTCAATCTCTCTATCGGGTGGCATGCCCGGCAATTCCTCCGGAAATACATCTGGATACTCCTGTACGATCGGTACTTCCTCCTGGACTACTCCCGTGAGAGAGATTACTCACTTACTCCGGGTCGGGCGCTGAGACACGTACTTAATCCGCTTCTGCTCGGGGGTGGTGAGCAAAATAGACTTAAGGGCACAATCGATATTACCTTCATACTTGGCCATCCAATCCATGCCTAGGATTACATCCAATCCCTGGGACTCTAATACGATGAGGTCGGTGGGAAAATTATGGTTCCCGATATTGAGACTCAAAGCATGGCATCCTATCCCGGCTGTCATCATGCCTCCTGGGGAACTGACCTTAATAGGTTGGCTGAGGGTTCTAGTTGGCAAGCTATACTTTTCCACAACAACCCTTGATATGAATGAATGCGTTGCACCAGAATCTAAAAGTACCAATACTGGATGTGAATTTAGCAAAAACTTACCAACCACAGTAGCGGAGTGATCATAGACCTCTTCCACATCAATGTGGTTCACCTGAGCTCGAGCAAAAGGATTGGGCTTCTTTGCTGCAGAGTTGCCGTTGCCGTTGCCGTTGCCGTTGCTGTTTCCATTTCCCTGCTTGTTCTGGGGGCAATCAGTGGCATAGTGTCCCTTCTTCTGACACTTGAAGCAAGTGATGTGAGTCAGATCCTTCTGAGCTGGAGCTGACTGCTGTTGGGTGCCAGTGCCGCCATTCTTGAAGTTGCTGTTGTTGCGGTGATTCCCATTTCCTCCATGGTTGTGGCCTCCATGGTTGTGCACAGGGTGGTTATGCTGAACGTGTCCTCCAAACTTACTGGATCCAGTCCTGGCATTCCATGGATAAGGGGTGTAGCGAGGCTTCTGCTGAGTGCCGGAGTTGAACTTTCCAACCCCATACTTTTGCTTGCGGTTCTCCATCTGCTGATGTTTCCCCTCCAAGATGAGGGCCTTATCAACCAGCTCCTGGTAGTTGTCGAAGGTGGCTACCGTCAATTGAATGCTCAGCTCATCATTCAATCCTTCCAAGAACTTTTCCTGCTTGGCCGCATCATCGGCCACATCTCGAGGTGCATAACGGGCGAGCATGCTGAAATCATCAACGTACTGGGCCACAGTGCGATTCCCCTGGCGTAAGTTGCGAAACTCACGCTTCTTCATACTCATTGCACCAGCTGAGACATGCGCGGTGCGGAAGGCTTGCTTGAATTGCTCCCAAGTGACTCCAGCAATGGGATAAGTGGTGGTGTAGTTCTCCCACCAAGCAGCTGCAGGGCCTTCAAGTTGATGCACGGCAAACCGCACCTTCTTAGCTTCAGAACAACCAGCGGTGATGAGTTCACACTCCATCTTGCGAAGCCAATCATCTGCCACAATGGGCTCAATGCTGCTGGAGAAAGTTGGAGGGTTCAACCTCAGAAAACGGGTAAGGTTGTCGGCCTGGGGTGGGGGACGGTTGTTGTTGTTGTTCTGGTTCTGGATGATCAGCTGCATCAAGGCATTCTGTTGATGGATCAACTAAGTGAGTTCCGGCGGAAAGTTGGACTCAGGGGCGCGTCTCGGAGGCATCTGATGTTTGTAGAGGGGTGAGATTTAGCATAGAACAATGGTCTAAGAGGAATTACACTACCCATATGAATGCAACACACAAATATCACACCACACATTTTATTCAATCATCACAAAGGTTCATACGGGGATACAAAATCGATAATCCCAAACATCGGCCTAACATGTAAAACGATAAAGTAAATTTGGTGGTCTGGTCTAATTGTCCTCCTCAGAATAGCATGGTGTCGGGTCCTTCGGTGGAGCTTTCTTCATAGTCTTCGTCGTTGCTGATCACGGGGGCTACGTCTCCTTCGGGATGAAGGTTCTCGCCCATGTCCAGTTCCTCCTCCAGGTATGCAACTCGAGTCTTCAGCTTCTCGATCCGCTCCAGAAAGTCCTTCACTTCCAGCTCATGCTCATAGTGGGCTTCCCGGGCTGCATCTTCAAGTTCAAGCTCGTGGAGTGATAGTTGCATGATCTTCCTGGCGTCCTTGATCGCGTGATACTCCAGAGTTCCGCTGTGCTTCTCCAAGGTCTGGGCATAAGACAAGAGAGCGTCATTGGTCTTGTTTGAGATGATGTCTCCGTCTTCATTTCTCCGGGATACAGCGGACAGGTCTGGAGAAATATGGCAGCCTTTGTATTCATCCTTGATACGTCCGAGTGCACAATGAATCGCCATGTCCCTTCCGAGAATCCAGTTGGGTGTGATGAACTTGAAATCCATCGGTTCAGTGCGCGGCTCGAATGTCCTTCCGGGAATATGCACCTCGATCCTGTAGCGTGAATCCTCCGGGTAAGACGAAGTTGGCTTCCCTGTGATAGTCGGCAGAGCAATCCTCAAATCCTTGGTGATCAACACCAGCTCTTTTCCGAATGGCATAGTGGTGTCGGGCTGGCAAAACTCCGTGAACTTAACAGGGACGAAGGTGGCCATCTAAACATTGGAAAATCGGAGAGAAGTCAGAAATGATCAGAAGAGGAAATAGAAGATTAAGAGAAAATAGTTTTCTTCCTAAGGCTTTTCCAGTCCTCGAGGTTACGTCCTAAGGTCAGCGTGTGCTCTGAATAGCATTTCTGTAGCGACCCGACTCAACGAGTCAAGCCTCTGGTGTTTCTGTACCATCCCAAGATCATGCTGGTACACACAGAGTACATAATGTATATATTCAAG
The DNA here is from genome assembly GCF_904849725.1 of Hordeum vulgare subsp. vulgare. NCBI lineage: Eukaryota > Viridiplantae > Streptophyta > Magnoliopsida > Poales > Poaceae > Hordeum > Hordeum vulgare. Next base: position 281,864,381 of record NC_058521.1, on the reverse strand, counting down.
AGTGCAATCACACAGCTTTATTAATCGAAATCTCATAGAGAGTACTTTATTACAATAAAGGAGTACAATAAAGTGGCTGACGGCCATCTCATGAGATTATCTAACGAAGACTAAGCGGAAGCATCAGGTGGACGAGTCCATCCGACTCCAAGGGCATGTCGCTGAGCGTAGAATCGTAGCCTCACTCCTGGTCGGAAAAGTACTCTGCAACATGATACGTTGCAGCCGTGTAGGTCAGCATATTGAATATGCTCGCAAATCATCAAGAGAGGGAGTAAAATAATAATCATCTATCTCTACATGCATATTTGGCCGGTGGAGCTAAGTTTTGCATAAAGCCAGTTTTCTCCTAAAACAAAAGGGGTCGGATGCAAAATATTACTACATGTTTGTTGTTAACGAGATGGTTCCGCCAACCAGTTCTCGTACCCGAATAGTTGTTAACACCCACATCATTATTAAGTTGTGTCGAGAGTTCAGGGGAAATTCAATGCCTTCGGCTCAAGTTGTCCATGACCGTGGACACGGCTAATCGATTAGCTTGAGTACTCTGCAGAGTTTTGCACACGTTCCCCACAAGATTTGATCGCCTCCGGGTTTGTCCTCGCACTTCAGGGTGTTTGAAGACCGGATGATCAAAACAAGGTCTTTCAACGGGTCCCTCTGAATCCCTGTCGGTGCCCATCCATTCCTACCATTCGTCTACATCTGCTAGCACCGCCTGTCCAGAGTAGCCGTGTTGTCCAACCAAGCCAGAGCCCATAATGACTTGTGGCTATGCAGGTAGGCCTTGAGTCTTGAAGTCTCCGTCCGTCCCTTTGAGCCTGGGTGAAGCTTTCCGCAGGATGACATGGCCTCTCCAGCATCCCGGGCATCGACTGGGTTTTCCAGGGAGCCTAAGCACTCATACTAGCAATCATTCTAACAATCAAAACAAAAGAGAGAGCGAATAGGAATCCGAAAGAAACTTCAAATAAGATTAGGGAGTCTTCTACTACACCAAACACTAAATAGTTTTTGTCTAACAGAAAATAATAACAAGGAACTAAGATATAAGTTTAACTAAGATAAAATAAAGTATTTTTCACAAAACTATTTGAAAGTATTCCCAAACGGGATTTGAAACAGTGGTGAAACCAATTGCAAGTTACTACGGAACTAGAATTGATTTCATGATAACAAATAAAAATAAAATAAAAACTTGTTGCAACACTACTGTTAACTAACATAAACAAAAGAATAATCTTTCTGAAATAATAAAGAAAATATTTTACAACAAAGAAATAGAATAGGAATTAGTCGAAATCCTAAAAGAGGTGAAGCAGAAATTGTTTCATAAGAAACAGTGAGCTAAAATACTCAAAGAACTTTTACATTTATACCACTGATAAATAAGATCACTAGTGATCAGTACCAAAAGGAATCAAATTAAAAGCTATTTTTAAACTCCTGGAATAGGCAAAACATGGTTTAAACTAAATCTGATCTAACTCAAATTTGAAAATTTCACACATAGCCAAATTATATGGTTTTAACAACTACAGGAAATTTGCGAGCTACTGGAAAAAGAATCAACATCATTGGACTTCGGGATCAAAAGTTATGGCCAAAACAAAACAGAAACTTTGCTGTTTTTGGAACTAGACAGAAAAAGAGAATAATTGCTACAGACACGTGGCGCCACCTGATTGGCTAAGGGTATTTGCTGCATAGGCTAAAAAGCGAATGGCCGCTAAATAAGAAAAAGTTCTCTGGCAAAAAGTTAAGTGAATAGAAACCAGTGCGGTTTTTGTTTAAAAACCGAAAGGTTATCTACTCTAATCTACACCGCTGAAAATAGATCTAAGGGTAAAACAAAAAAAACAAAACAAGTAAAAAAAAGAAAGGTGGGAGGGGCCTTACCGTGGCTGGGAAGCTCCCGTGGCTGGAATGGTGGCCGATGGGAAGGGGTGCAGGGGGTGGAGCTCCGGTGGGGATGGGGGTCGCCGGCGGGGAAGGTGGGGTGGTAGGGGGGCGGTGGGCTCCAGGGAGGGGAGGGAGGCGAGGTGGAGGGAGGGCTGCAGGGGGGGCGAGGTGGAGGAGCTGCTGGTCGGGGCGATGGGTAGGGAGTGCAGCGAGGTGGAGGGGCCGACGGGAGGGGTGGTGGAGGAGGGCCGAAGTGGGGGAGGGGTGGCGGCGGGGTGGGGTGGGTGCAGGGGCGATGGGAAGATGCTCCGGCGAGTTCTCTGGTGACCGACTCTAGCGAGGTGGCGCGCGAGCTAGAGGCGAGGAGAGGCGGTTCTCTCGGGAAAAATGGAGAGAGGAGATGCTGAGGGTTTTATAGGCGGCCTCGGATGGCGTCCCGAAGGAAAGAAGAGGGAGATCGGGAAGGAGGGGATTCCTTCCTCCATGGATGGAAGTTCGTATAACGTGAGGAAGGAGAGAGGTAGGAGAAGATCTATGTTGGGCCAAAAATAGGAAAGGTCTTAATGGGCCAGTAGGTCTTTCCAAATAAAAAGGGATTCCTTTCCTATTTCTAAAACTAGGAAACTAAAACGATAAAAAGGAAATCAAATCAATTCGGAATAAAGAGTTTCTATATAATAAAATGATCAAAAAAATAAAATGTAGATGATGGGCATTTTTCCACGGCAAAAATAAAAACTTCAGAAAAAATTATTTTCACAAAATTGCCTAAAAGGTTTATTTTCTTTTGCAAATAATTTTCAATTGACCCTCTAAGTTTGAGGGTTCAAATAACTTCCAAATGCCCGTGGGTTCGAGGGTCATGTTCCTCCTCCCTAGAGTGTATTTCCCGGCATTTCTTGCACGAAGAAAACGAATGGAAATGCAAAAGAATTCAATGCAAATATCTCTGTTCAAATTCTTTATAGTTGAAGAAGTCATGTCATCTTCTCTCTTTGGTTTTAAAAGATTGAATTTGAATTCACCGGAGATGGGGAAAGTCATTTTATTCCCTCTCATTCAAAAGTTTCGAAAATGTAACATCCCAATTTTCTTAAATTCGGATGTTAATAGATCATTCATATGCATCTCATATTTTATGCATATTTGTGTTCTTCTGAAAATTTTATCGTTATGTGACTACGGGCAATTTATTGGACTGGAGATAATATGACTTCTCCCCTGTGAGTTAAAGTCAGCATTTTGGTTTTGCAAATTTTTCTAAAACTCCGAAGTATTATTTTTGTCGAGTTTTTCAATCGCGTTGTGTGACCTATTGCATAAAACTATTTTTAAAAGTTGCATTAGGTGGAACTAGGGTCTCCATAGATATTATATATATATTAGTAGTATATTTTTCTGTATTGTTTTTCTCCTAAGTATTCTAGTGCATATATGTATATTAGTACCTACTTTTTTTTTCTAGTATTTGTTAGCTAGGAAAATATATTTTTCGGTTTTGTTTTTTTTTTCTTTTTGTTGCTGCTGTTTGTTTGTTTTTTTTAAAAAGGGACCTGCCAGGCCGAGCCAAGTGGCTCAGCCCAGCCGCCACCAGCATGCAATCGCATGCAAGCCTGCATGCATGCAACCACCACGTAATCTCCTCTCTCTCCCGTTTTTCTCTCTTCCTTCTCCTCTCTTTTCTCTCTCTGTCTCCCCCACGTATTTCTCTCCTCCCTCTCCTTCCTTAATTCTCTCTCTTCTCTCCTCACGCGAGTTCTCCTCTCTCTCCCCGTTCTTTCCTTTCTCTACCTCCCTCTCTTTCCGTTCTGCACCAGAGACCAAACCGAGCTGCACCTTCCCCATGTCACTTTCCTACCTCTCCTCTCCTCTCTTTCCTTCTCTGCACAAGCACCGAACCGAGCCTTCTCCCAGCGATTTCTTTCCGAAGTACTCCCTCTCCTCCTTCCTTTCTACTCCCTCCACCCAGCCTATATATACCCCACCCCCGAGCCACCCCTTCCCCAACCCTAGCCGCCGCCGCTTCCACGAGCCGCCGCCGCCGCGAGCCTCGCCGGAGCAGCAGCAGCCCGAGGCTGCGCCACCCTCGGCCTCGCCCTGGGAAGCCACCCCCGGAGCCCCTCTCCCCCGAGCGCCTCCCCCCCGCGGAGGAGGACCCCGCCGCCGCCTCCCCCCCGAAGCCCCACCGCCCCCGGAGCTCCCTCCTCGCCGGCCATCTCCATTCTTGCCGGTGCAAGCTACAGCCAGCAGCTATCTATCCATCTCTCTCTCTATTTGCATGCATCTCATCCTAGCCTTTAGATCTCCATGCAATGGCTAGAATTAGAACACTAGTAACCCTTCGGTTTATTCCAGAAAACCATTAGGTTCTTTTAGCCACTTATGAATTAACCGGCGACCTTGCTAGCCTTAGGCCGTTTGCTCGAAGCCACGTAACAAACAGCCACCACAACCAGTAGCATCTTCCCACGTGTAACCTCATTAGCACTAGCAGTTTAGTAATTTTCTGTCCAGATTTCGAAAACAGAAACGTTCAATCTTGTTTTGATCACAACTTTTTATCCCTACGTCCAATGACATTGATTCTTTTTCCAGTAGCTCACAAATTTCCTGTAGTTTTTAAAAATATATAGTTTGTCTATGTTTGAATTTGTTTTATATAAGTTAGAGCAGATTTAGTATAAACACTGTTTTGCTTATTCCAGGAGTTTGAAAAATGATATTGAGTTGATTCTTTTTGCTACTGTTTTCTAGTGATAAAATATTACTGTTGTAGAATTTTCAGAATTTTTTTAAAGTATTTTTACTGGTGTTTTCAACAGAAACAAGTTTCTGCCTTACCGGCGCGCGATAAATTCTTTTGCGTAGTCTTTTGCAAACCATTGCATGTGATGTTATTTTTACTTGTGGCATGATTGAATTTCTTATGGTGTGCTTTGTGTTTGTATCGGTAGATCATCCGGAGTGCGAAGCATGTTACTTAGAGACGCTCCAGCAGGACAACTATCATCAAGGCAAGTCATCTTTGATCATGTTACTTTACCTATGTTTTCAATGCATAGTAGATCACCTTCTTTGCCCTATTTTGCATGCTGCCTAGGTACTTGGAAACTTTAGTCATAGGTGTACTATCATGTGGTAGGAACACCAACACCCCGATACTTGGCCCCGGGACGACAATGCTATAGTTGCTATGCTTAAGTAGACGGGTTCTCGGTTGAGTGTATACCACGAGTGAATGCGAGGTTGATATAATAATCAAGACCGGACTAAGACAAGATTTTCAAGACCTGGGACGCAATGCAACACTGGGTGAAGTGTTTGTTATATAGATTTCATCAGAGAGTGACGAGTAGTCTATCAAGTATTTTCTCGAGAAATTCTTCTTCGTCAACATTACCAGGCAAGTCACTTTGATCATACTATCACCTATGTTTTATGCATCGTAGTTCTACCATCCTATGCCCGATTTCATGCTCCTTAGGTACTTGGAAATTTTAGTATAGATTGTAGTATCATGTGGTAGGCACACAACAACCCCGATACTTGGCCCCGGGACGACAAATTTCATATTGCTATGCTTGAGTAGACGGGATTTCGGTTGAGTGCATAACACGAGTGATGCAATGTTGACTAAATAATCAAGACCGGTTAAGACAAGATTTTCAAGACCTCGGACACAATGCAACTCTGGGTGAAGGACGGTTGATCGGCTCCCTGGAGAACCCAGTGGATGACCCGGGATGCTGGGGACGGCCATGACATCCTGCAGAAAGCTTCACCCAGGCTCCAAGAGACGGACGGATATTTTCAAGACCCAAGTCTTACCTGCACAGCCACAAGTCATTATGGGCTCTGGCTTGGTTGGACAACGCGGCGACTCTGGACAGGCGGTGCTAGCAGATGTAGAAGAACGGTAGGATTGGATGGGCACCGACAGGGATTCAGAGGGACCTGTTGAAAGACCATGTTTTGATCATCCGGTCTTCAAACACCTTGAAGTGCAAGGACATACACGGAGCCGATCAAATCTTGTGGGGAACGTGTGCAAAACTCTATAGAGTACTCAAACCTAATCGATTAGCCGTGTCCACGGTCATGGACAACTTGAGCCAAAGGAACTGAAGTTATCTGAAATTCTCAACACAAATAACAATATTGATGTGGGTATTATTGACAACATGGGTACGAGAATTGGTTGGTGGAACCATCTCGTTAACAACCAACAATGTAGTAACATTTTGCTTTTAGCCCTCTCTTGATGTAGGAGAAAACTTGCTTTTCGCTAAAAACTTATAGCCCCACCTACCATATATGCATATAGTATAGACGATTACTTTTCACCCCTCTCTTATGTGACTTGCCGGCATATTCAATATGCTGACCTACACGGCTGCAACGTCTTATGTTGCAGATATTTTTCTTCGACGAGTAAGAGTATGATTCAGGGTTACGGTCTACACTCAACTTGTCGTTGGTGTTTATTGGGACTCCACTCCCTTGACTGCTTCCGCTGAGATATTTAAGGTATATATCAGTTTTACGCTATTTACATGTGATTTCACTTTGATATATACATTGATGTACTGTGTGTGCCAGCATACTGATCCAGGGATGGCAAAGAAACACAGAGGCTTGACTCGTTTTGAGTCGGGTCACATAGGAGAAAACTCGACCCGACTCAAGACGAGTCAAGCCTCTGTGTTTCTGTGCCATCCCTGGATCAGTATGCTGGCACACGCAGTACATCAATGTATATATCAAAGTGCAATCACATGTAAATAGCGTAAAACAGATATATACCTTAAATATCTCAACGGAAGCGGTCAAGGGAGTGGAGTCCCAACAAACACCATTGGCAAGTTGAGTGTAGACCGTAACCCCGAATCGTACTCTTACTCGTCGAAGACAAATATCTGCAACATAAGACGCTGCAGCCGTGTAGGTCAGCATATTGAATATGCCGGCAAGTCACATATGAGAGGGGGTAAAATGTCATCTATACTATATGCATATATGGCAGGTGGGGCTATAAGTTTTTAGCGGAAAGCAAGTTTTCTCCTACATCAAGAGAGGGGCTAAAAGCAAAATATTACTACATTGTTGGTTGTTAACGAGATGGTTCCACCAACCAATTCTTGTACCCATGTTGTCAATAATAACCACATCAATATTATTATTTGCGTTGAGAATTTCAATTAACTTCAGTTCCTTTGGCTCAAGTTGTCCATGACCGTGGACACGGCTAATCGATTAGGTTTGAGTACTCTGCAGAGTTTTGGACACGTTCCCCACAAGATTTGATCGCCTCCGTGTATGTCCTCGCACTTCAGGGTGTTTGAAGACCGGATGATCAAAACTTGGTCTTTCAACGGGTCCCTCTGAATCCCTGTTGGTGCCCACCCAATCCTACCGTTCTTCTACATCTGCTAGCACCGCCTGTCCAGAGTCGCCGCGTTGTCCAACCGAGCCAGAGCCCATAATGACTTGTGGCTGTGCAGGTAAGCCTTGGGTCTTGAAAATATCCGTCCGTCCCTTTGAGCCTGGGTGAAGCTTTCCGCAGGATGTCATGGCCTCTCCAGCATCCCGGGTCACCCACTGGGTTCTCCAGGCAGCCGATCAACCGTCCTTCACCCAGAGTTGCATTGCGTCCGAGGTCTTTAAAATCTTGTCTTAACTCGTCTTGATTATTTAATCAACCTCGCATCACTCGTGTTATGCACTCAACCGAAATCCCGTCTACTCAAGCATAGCAATATGAAATTTGTCGTCTGGGGCCAAGTATCAGGGTTGTTGTGTGCCTACCACATGATACTACAATCTATACTAAAATTTCCAAGTACCTACTCAGCATGCAACTGGGCATAGGATGGTAGAACTATAATGCATAAAACATAGGTGATAGTATGATCAAAGTGACTTGCCTAGTGATGTTGACGAAGAAGAATTTCTCGAGAAATAACTTGATAGACTACTCGTCACTTGATAGACTATATAAAAAACATATCATTTACATAAGCACTCATACTAGCAATCATTCTAGCAATCAAAACAAAGGAGAGAGCGAATAGGAATCCGAAGGAAACTTCAAATAAGACTAGGGAGTCTTCTACTACGTCAAACACTAAATAGTTTTTGTCTAACAGAAAATAAAACACTAAAATAGAAAAAATAACAGAAAACAAAATATCAAATAACTAAGATAACATAAGTAAAATTTACAAAACAATATTTTTTATAAGTATTTTCAAAATAGGAAATCAAACTAGCAATGCAATCAATTCGCAAGTTAGTATAGAACTAGAATTGATTCCATGCAAACAAATAAGAATAAATAAAATAAAATTTTGTTGTTGTTGAAAAGTTACTCGTAAATATCAAAAAACAAAATATAACTTGTCACAATTAAAAAAAACAAATTAAGAACAATTAATACAAAAGAAATAGCAAGAAAACAAAAAAGGCTAAAACAGAATCTGTTTTGCTTAAAACCCTAAGTAAAATTATTTAAAAAAAATTGAAACTTAAACTACTGAAAGATATGATCAATAGGAAACAGCAGCAAAAAGAATCAAATTAAAAGCTATTATTAAACTTCCGGAATAAGCAAAACAAGCTTTAATTCAAATCTGATCTAACTCTACTTTTATAAATCCAAACATAGACAAATTATATATCTACAGAAACTACATAAACTTCGTGATCCAACGCAAAAAGAATCACCTAATTCGGAGTTATAGACGAATAGATATGAATTTTCTAAGATTGCAATTTTCTGAAAAAACTGTAATACGGGATTTCGTGAATCTCACCATGGGTGACAGAGAGGAAGAACTCCGGCGAGGTAGCTGCTCCGGCGAGGTGGGGAGGTCGCCGGCCGGGGAGGGGGAACGGCGGAGGGGTCCCGGAGGCGAGGAAGGGGGCGTCAGGGGCTCCTGGGTGTTCTTCTGTTCGGCTCCTTGCAGGAACAACAATGGTGGGGGTGTCGTGGCTACGGGCAGGGAGAGGGCGAGCTGATGGAGAAAATGGAACGAGGAGAGGAGGGGCGTTCTTATAGGGGTGGTGGGAGGCTCGGGAAGGAAGTGTAGCCCGCGAATCGGGGGAGGGAACCTTCCTGGGAAGCTTCTACCATGGCCACAGAAGGAAGCTCGTGAGGAGGAAGAAGAAGGTGGGATTGGGCCAGATTGGTTTCCTAACATGGCCCTAGTACATTCTTAAAATAAGAGATCTCTTTCCCTTTTTATTAAAACAGGAATTAAAACGATTAAAAGGAAACAGAATATCCTTGAAATATAGGGGTATAATATATTAAAATTTTCAGAAAAATAAATCCAAAAAGATGGGCATTTTTCCACTACCAAAATAAATACTTCAAAAAAATGTTTTTTAGAAAATCCCGAAATGCTTTATTTCTTTTTGGCAATTAATTATTCAAATAAATCTTGGGTGTCATGGCTCAAATATTTCAAAGAATATCCCCGGGTTTGGAGGGTCATGTTTCTCCTCTCTTTTTCTCTTGTTTGACAAAGTATTGTTCCCGACATTCCGTGAGTGAAGAAGAAAACAAAATGCAAATGAAAAATCGAAAGGAAATTCAAGTGCCACCTTGGTTCAAATTCTTTGTAGTTGAAGAAGTCATGCTATCTCCTCTCGCTGGTTTTAAAAAAAGATGAATTTGAATTCACAGGAAAAAGGGGAAAGTCATTTTATTCCCTCTCATTGAAAAGTTTTGAAAAGTTTTGAAATTTCACTCAAGCTTTCAATCACTCAAGCGAACAAACAATCAATCTAATAATTATATTAACATTCCCAAATTTATAATTTTGGGATGTTACAAACTACCACACTTAAAGGGAATCTCGTCCTCAAGATTCGAAGAGGCTAGAAAGAAAGGTTAGGGTTTGGGGGTCTTCTAACAATTATAGTCTCCTTCAAAGTGGGGTGCTACCACATTTAAAATGAGAGTTACTGGTCGCTCAAATTTTTAACAATCCTCTCGGGTCTTGGCATGTCGCTCGTCACATTCTTCATGGTAAATTCTTTGGTGAAGTTCTTCCATTATATTCATAATGTTTCCATCAAAATCGAGGGTTCTTCTGTTGATATGAGATTCTTCTATCACTGGGTCTTCTTAACTGACAAGTCTCGTGACCATTCTAAATAACCTATCGATGATTCTCATGGTGGTCTACCATTTGTGGTTATGCTGCAGAAAGAAGGGTCTTGGCTTCATCCTCACCGTAAAATTTCTTACGCGCGACAACAAGTGTCATGTACATGGGGCTTTTCTTATACCATTCTAAGG
>NC_058521.1:281841671-281849171 GCF_904849725.1 Hordeum vulgare subsp. vulgare | reverse complement strand
ATTGCACAACGAATTTAAATCATGCACAACCTCGGTATTGTCCAAGTAATTGTTTTCACACTTTTACTTTCTCAAACTTTTTCTACTCTCACGCAATACATGAGCGTGAGCCATGGTTTTAGCACTATAAGTGGTGTGGAGTGTGGTGGAGGTTGCAAGACAAAAAATGAGAAGATGATCACAATAACTAGGCATATCAATAAGTTGTGGAGATGCTCATCAATAGATATCAATATGAATGAGTAGGGATTGCCATACAAATGATGCACTACAGCTAAGAGTATGTGAAAGCTCTAAAAGAAAACTAGTGGGTGTGCATCCAACTTGCTTGCTCACGAAGACCTAAGGCAATTTTGAGGAAGCCTATCATTAGAATATACAAGCCAAGTTATATAATGATAATTTCCCACTAGCTATATGGTGGTGACAAAACGAGAGATTCTCAATCATGAAGATCATGGTGCTTAATATGCACAAGTGTGGAAAAGTGGTAGCATTGTCCAATCTCTCTTTTTCTCTCATATTTCGTTTATATTTTTTTGGTGGGCTCTTTGGCCCCTTTTTTTTGGTGGGCATCTTTGGCCTCTTTTATTTCCTCACATGGGACAATGCTCCATCAATGATGATCATCACACTTTCAACTCAAAACTTAGAGCAACGATGACTCCTATATGGAATGCCTTCGGAAGTGTACCGTGACAATGATCTAGCATGGCATAGACATTAATGGAAACATCATGCTAGCTATCTTACAATCATGCCATGGCAATGTAGACGTGGTGGCACATGTCATGGTGGTAGTTGCATGGCAATATATCTCGGAATGATTTTGAAAAAGGCATAGTAGGTAGGTATGGTGGCTGTTTTGAGGGAGGCTAATGGTGGGTTTTGTGCACCGGCGAAAGTTGCACGACACTAAGAAGATAGTGACGGTTGAGGGTGAAAGTGCATCTAAACCATGGACTCAACATTAGTCTTGAAGAACTCATATACTTGTTGCAAAAGTGTTATTAGTAATCGAAACAAAGCATTCAACGCATACTCCTAGGGGAAGGGTTGGTAGGTATAAACCATCGCGCAATCCCGACCGCCACGCAAAGGATGTAAATCGAAAGACTAATCATGCTCAGACTTCATCACATAGTGGTTCACCATACGTGCATGCTACGGGAATCACTAACTTCAACACAAGTATTTCTAGATCCACAACACCTTACTAGCATGACTTCAATATTACCAAAACCACAACTCAAAACTAATTGAGATGAATCAAACTTCTCTAACTATTCAATGCACATGAAGGTGGAAGTTTTTGTATCCCTTTGGATAACTACCCCTTTTGATACTACTTTCAAAGCATAGATCAACTACCAAGCCACGCACCGGTGCACTCTAAAAGATGTAAGTGAAGCACATAGAGCAAAAGTATCTAGCTCAAAAGATATAAGTGAAGCACATGTGAGCTGAATTGTCTACCAAAGGATATAAGTGAAGCTCGACAAAATCACGGTGAGTGCATGTATCTCTCTCTAGGTGTGCAACAAGGACGATTGTGACACAACAAAAACAAAAGACTCCTACGATACAAGACGCTCCAAGAAAAAACACATAACATATAACTAGCCCTCAACATGCAACAAAGAGTCACTCCAAAGTTACTAATAGCGGGGAACAAACGAAGAGATTATTGTCGGGTACGAAACCACAGCGAAGTTATTCTTTCTGATCGATCTATCATAGAGTTCGTACAAGAATAACACCTTAAGATACATATGAACAAAGACCCTAATGTCACCTAGATACTCCATTGTGACCTCAAGTGTCCGTGGGCATGATTATACGGTATGCATCACATAATCTCAGAATCATCTATTCAACCAACACATAGAACTTCAAAGATTGCCCCAAAGTTTCTACTAGAGAGTCAAAACATGTGCCAACCCCTGTGCATAGGTTCCTAATGTCACGAACCCGCAAGTTGATCACCAAAACATACATCAAGTACTCACATGAATCCACGTGTGCCAACCCATATGCATAGGCTCCGAATTGTCACAAACCCGCAAGTTGATCACAACAGATAGACACGTGCAAGACATACATCAAGTTTTGTCAAAGACTCAATCCGGTAAGATAACTCCAAAGGGGAAACGCAATTCATTACAAGAAGGAGAGGGGGAAGAACATCATTAGATCCAACTATAGTAGCAAAGCCCATGGTACATCGAGATCAAGACATCTCAAGAACACCAGAGAGAGAGATCAAACACATAGCTACTGGTACATACCCTCAGCCCCGAGGGAGAACTACTCCCTCCTCGTCATGGAGATCGCCGAGATGATGAAGATGGCCACCGGAGATGGATTCCCCCTCCGGCAGGGTGCCGGAACGGGCTCGAGATTGGTTTTTGGTGGCTACAGAGGCTTGCGGCGGCGGAACTCCAGATCTAGGTTTCTTTTTGGGGGTTTCTTTATAGGAATTTATGGCGGTAGAATTGCGTCAGTTGGGCCTACGAGGAGGTCACAAGCCTTCTCGCCAGCACTGCGGGGGGGGGGGGGGGGTGGCGGCGTGAGCACTTGTGACTCCCTTGTGGCCCATCTGGCCTTCTCCCAAAGCTTTCCTGGGAGCGCTTTCGCGACCTGTGTCTCCTCCGGTTCGGCCCCCCATACGTGGGAGCCGCTTGGCCGAGCTCGGTCGCCTTCCCTTCATCACTTCGGTGCAGGACTTCGCCGACCGTTCCAAACGTTGGCATGCCATGCGCCTGACGTCATGGCTCGCCAACGCGCCGAGCTCTTCGTCGGCGGCCTTCCCGACCACATCCACATCGACGTTGAGATGCGTGACCCCCAGGACCTGCAGACGGCCATGTATTACGCACGCGCGTACGAGCGGCGCGCCAACGCCCTGCAGTAGGCATTCTCGGACCGCGGCACGCGTCCCCCCACCCGCCCCGCCCCGGCGGCTGCCACCCCGACACGCCCCGCCCTGCCGGCCGCTACTGCGGCTGCCCCCGCGCCGACACGCACCTTCCGGCGCTTGACGTCGGCCGAGCAGCTCGAGCGGCGCCGCAAGGGCCTGTGCTTCAACTGCGACGAGCCGTATGCGTCGGGTCATACATGCGCCCGCCTGTTCTACTTGGAGACCGTCGATGACGTGGAGGTGGAGGCCCTTACCGCGGAGCTCGACGCCACCACACTCTCTGAGGCCGGCGTCACGTCCTACAGGCCGGTCGACGCGACCGCCTTCGTCGTCTCCCTTCATGCCATGGTTGGCATCAAAACGGCATAGACGATGCTGCTTCCGGTGACGATCAACGGGGAGCGTCTCACCGCGCTCGTGGACACGGGTTCGACGCACAACTTCCTGTCCGGGGACGCCATGCGCCGCCTCGCACTCCAACCGGCAGGCTCGGAGAAGTTCAGCGTCACCGTCACCAACGGGGACCGCCTTGCTTGCTAGTGGGTGGTGCGGCAGGTTCCCGTCCTCATCGGCGACGAGCCGTTCTCCATCGACTGCTTCGGCATCGACCTGGGCTGCTACGACTTCATCCTCGGCACCGACTTCCTTTCCACTCTCGGCCCCATCCTTTGGGACCTCGATGTGCTGTGCCTCGTCTTCTGGCGCGAGGGCGGCCGTCGCGTTCAGTGCACAGGCATAGGCGGCTCCGGCGCCGTGACTCCGCAGCTCCAGTTGATGGCGGCAGCACTGGACGAGGCGCATCCCCTCCTGGCCGACCTCCTGCAGCTGCACAGCGACATCTTCGACAAGCCACAGGGCCTCCCTCCCGCGCGGCCATGTGACCACTGCATCCACCTGCTGCCTGACACGGCACCTGTAGCCGTGCGTCCATACCGGTACCCTCAGCTGCAGAAAGACGAGCTCGAGCGTCACGTGGCGGTCATGCTCGCGCAGGGCATCATCCAGATTTCGACATCGTCGTTCTCCGCCCCGGTGCTCCTTGTGCACAAGCCCGATGGCACATGGTGCTTTTGCATCGACTACCGCGCCCTCAACCTCCTGACGTACAAGGACAAGTTCCCCATCCCCGTCGTGGATGAGCTCTAGGACGAGCTGCACGGAGCGCGCTTCTTCACCAAGCTCGACCTTCGCTCGGGCTACCATCAGGTGCGCATGCACCCTGATGACATCGAGAAGACGGCGTTCCGCACCCACCATGGCCACTTCGAGTTCCTGGTGATGCCGTTCGGCCTCTCCAACGCGCCGGCGACCTTCCAGGCCTTGATGAACGACGTGCTCAGCCCATACTTGCACCGCTTTGTGCTTTTTTCTTTGATGACATTCTTATCTATAGTGCATCTTGGGTGGAGCACCTACAACACGTGGCCATCATCTTCAACGAGCTTCGAGAGCATCGTCTTCACCTCAAGCGCTCGAAGTGCTCGTTCGGCGCGACCTCTGTCGCGTACCTGTGGCACATCATCTCGACGGACGGGGTAGGGATGGACGCGAACAAGGTCGCCGCCGTTGCCGCGTGGCCGATCCCGTGGTCACCGCGGGCGCTCCGCGGCTTCTTGGGCCTCGCCGGCTTCTACCGGAAGTACATCCGGGACTTCGGCATCATCGCCGCGCCACTGACGTGTCTCCTTTGATGCGACGCCTTCTCCTAGGACGAGGATTGGCCTACGGCATTCGAGGCTCTCCAGCGGGCGCTCACGACGGGACCCGTCATCCAGATGCCGGACTTTCATATGCCGTTCATGGTGGACTGCGACGCCTCTGCATCGGCTTCGGCACCGTCCTCCACCAGGGCGAGGGACTGCTCGCCTTCTCCAGCCGCCCCTTCGCCGCTCGCCATCACAAGCTCGCGGCCTACGAGCGCGAGCTTATTGGGCAGGTTCAGGCGGTGCGCCACTAGCGGCCTTATCTTTGGGGCCAGTCATTCCGTGTGCGCACGGACCACTACAGCCTCAAATTCTTGCTGGACCAACGCCTCTCCAGAGTTCCGCAACACCAGTGGATCAACAAGCTCTTCGGCTTCGACTTCACCGTCGAGTACCGCCCCGGCCGTCTCAACACGGTCGCCGACGCCTTGTCCCACCACGACACTGAGGATGTCGCAGACGATGTCGCCATGGCTGGCACTATCATGTGCATCCGCTCTGGGCCATCTTTCGCCTTCATCGACGACATTCGCCGGGTAACTTCGACGACGGTGGACGCGCAGGGCCTCCGCCAGCGCCTTGACGCCGGCGAGCTGGACGCGCCCTGGCGCTTGGATGAGGGGCTGCTCCTACATGGCCGTCGCATCTTCGTGCCCGACCATGGCGACATGCGCCACCAGGTCCTGACCTTGGCGCACTCTACAGGACACGAGGGCGTGCAGAACACTCTCCATCGTCTCCGTGCTGATTTTTACATCCCCGGTGATGGCGCGATGGTCCGCGACTGGGTGCGCTCGTGCTCGACGTGCCAGCGGAACAAGACGAAGACACTACGACCCGCGGGTCTACTGCAGCCGCTGGACGTACCCTCCTAGGTGTGGGCGAATATTTCCATGGACTTCATCGAGGGCCTTCCCAAGGTGGGCGGCAAGTCCGTCATCCTCATGGCGGTTGACCGCTTCTCCAAGTACGTGCACTTCATCGCCCTGGGTCATCCATATACAGCCGCCTCCGTGGCGCGGGCCTTCTTCGATGGCATCGTTCGCCTCCACGGTTTACCGTCGTCGATCGTCAGCGATCGTGATCCCGTGTTCACGGGACATGTCTGGCGGGATCTCTTTCGACCGGTGGGCGTGAAGCTCCGTATGAGCACGCCGTTCCACCCTCAGACAGACGGCCAATCTGAGGTGGTCAACAAGGTGATCGCCATGTACCTGCGCTGTGTTACTGGTGATCGTCCACGAGCTTGGGTGGACTGGTTGGCCTGGGCGGAGTACTGCTACAACACCTCCTATCACTCCGCCCTGCGCACCATGCCTTTCGAGGTGGTCTACGGGCGCCTAACTCCGGCGATGCTCCCTTACGAGCCTGGGACGGCTCGGTCCGAGACGGCGGGCGACATACTCCGCACCCGCGATGACATTCTGGCTCAGGCGCGCCATCATCTTCTCCAAGCACAGAAGCTGGCTCGGAAGTACAACGATGCTCATCATCGCGAGTTGGAGTTCACGGTGGGCGATTGGTTGTGGCTGCGCCTCCTCCACGGGACCACACAGTCTCTGGAACCGCCCTCCAAGCGCAAATTGGGACCTCGCTACGCCGGTCCCTTTCGTGTGTTGGAGCTTGTCGGCACACTCGCATACCGCTTGGAGCTGCCAGCTGGTTCTTGCCTCCATGACGTCTTCCATGTCGGCTTACCGAAGGCCTACCGCGGGGACCCTCCAGCAGCGACGCCGACCCTTCCTCCTACTTCAGATGGCCGCCTCCTTCCAGCTTCCGCACAAGTGGCGAAGGTGGTGCAGCCGCAGCAGCGTCGTGGCTTCTGGCATGTCTTGGTACAGTGGACCGGCCTGCCAAAGGAGGAAGCGACTTCGGAGAAGCTCAACGATTTCCGCTAGAAGTTTCCAGATGTTCAGCTTGAGGACAAGCTATTTGAGAAGGCGGGGAGAGATGTTATGACCGGTACAACATACCAACGGAGGAGGCCCATTGGGCACTGTTAATTACGGGCTTAGCCCAAGTTATGTTACCTATCTTAGAGTCCAAGTTATATTAGAGTCCAAGTTAGAGTCCAAGTTATCTAGGGTTTAGTGGAGGTTGCCTCCTATATAAACACATGTACCCCTTCGTTATTAAGCAGACAATAAACAGTATATTCTATTGTCGTCTCCCCAGGAGACGGGAGCCCCAAGCCCTAGACGCCTCTCTCTCTCTTTCTCACGCCGCGACGGCGGCCAACCACCGGCGTCGGCGTCCCCATCCTTGCAGCCCGCACTTCCACCCCTACAACCTACGTCCGAGACCTGGTAGAACCCTAGCCTTTACCAGGAACCATAAAACATTATAGATACGTTGGAGACGTATCATTGTTGTTCTCGTCATTGTCGTTGTTGTCGTCGTCGTCGTTTTTTTTTTGTTGTTGTTGTTATTGTTGTTGTTGTTGTTGTTGTTGTTGTTGTTGTTGTTGTCATTGTTGTTGCTATTGTCGTTGTTGTCGTTGTTGTCGTTGTTGTCGCTATTGTCTTCGTTGTTGTTTTTATCGTTGTTGTCGTTGTTCCGGTCATTGACGTGGTTGTCGTCATCGTAGTCGTTGTAGTTGTCGTCATCGTCATATTCGCTGCTGTCGTCGTCGTTGTTGTCGTTGTTGGTGGTGTTTTTCTTGTTATTGTAGTTGTTGTTGTCGTCGTTGATGTCGTTGTTATCGTTGTTGTCATTGTTTTTGCTCTCATCGTCGTCGGCGTCGTCGTCGTCGTCGTCGTTGTTGTTGTTGTTGTTGTTGTTGTTGTTGTTGTTGTCGTTGTTGTTGTCATTGTTTTTGTTGTTGTTGTTGTTGTTGTCACTGCCGTCATCATTGTTGCTTTTGTTGTTACCATTGTT
>NC_058521.1:281824171-281829171 GCF_904849725.1 Hordeum vulgare subsp. vulgare | reverse complement strand
TCTCGTTGATGTCGTTGTTGTCATTGTTGTCGCTGTTGTCCTTGTTGTTATTGTTGTTGTCATTGTTATCGTTGTTGTTTATGTTGTTGTTATTGTCGATGTTATCATTGTTCTCGTCATTGTCGTTGTTGTCGTCGTTTTCGTCGTCGTCGTCGTCATCGTCGATGTTGTTGTTTTATTGTTGTTGCTATTGTTGTTGTTGTTATTATTGTTGCGGTTGTTGTTGTTGTTGGTGGTGGTGGTCCTGTTGTTGTTGATCTTCTTCTTGTTGTTGTTGTTGTTGTTGTTGTCGTTGTTGTCCTTGTTGTTGTCGTTGTCATCGTCTTCGTTGTTGTTGTTCTTGTTGTTGTTGTCGTTGTTGTTGTTGTTGTTCTCGTCAATGTCATTGTTGTTGTCATTTTCGTCGTTGTCACGTTGTTGTCATCGTCGATATTATTGTTCCTGTTGTTGTCCTCTTTGCCATTCTTGTTGTCGTTGTTGCTATCATTGTTGTTGGTGGTAGTATTGTTGTTGTTGTTGTTGTTATTGTTGGTGGTAGTATAGTTGTTGTTGTTATTGTTATTGTTGGTGGTAGTATTGTTGTTGTTGTTGTTATTGTTGTCGCTCTTGTCATTGTTGTCGCTATTGTCGTCGTCGCTGTTGTTATCGTTGTTGTTGTTCTTCCCGTCATTGTCGTTGTTGTCGTAGTTGTCATTGTCTTCGTAGTCGTAGTCATTCTCGTCGTCATATTCGGCGTCGGCGTCATCGTTGTCGTCGTCATCGTTGTTGTTGTTGTTGTTGTTGTTGTTGTTGTTGTTGCTGTTGTTGTTGTCGTCGTCGCCGTCTTTGTTGTCGTCTTCGTTGTTTTTGTTGTTGTTGTTGTTGTTGTTGTTGTTGTTGTTGTCGTTCATGTCGTTTTTATCATTGTTGTCGTTGTTGTTGTTGTTGTTGTTGTAGTTGTTGTTGTTGTTGTCGTTGTGGTTGTCGTTATTTTTGTTGTTGTTGTTATTATTATTGTTGTTGTTGTTCTTGTCGTTGTCGTTGTTGTCGTCACTGTCGCCATCGTTTTTGTTTTTGTTGTTACCATTGTTGTCGTCACTGTCGTCATCGTTGTTATTTTTTTCCTTAGTTGTCGTTGTTCTCATTGTCGTTCTTATCGTTCTTGTCGGCATTGTCATCGTCAATGTCGTGGTTGTTGTTGTCGTTGTGGTGGTGGGGCTCTTGGTGGTTGTTGTTGTTGTTGTTGTTGTTGTAGTTGTTGTTGTTGTTGTCGTTGTTGTCGTCCTTGTCGTCATCTTTGTCATCATCGTCGTCGTCGTTGTCGTTGACGTCGTTTTCATCGTCGTCAACGTCGTCGTTGTTGTTTTTGCCATTGTTTACGTTTTGTCATAATAGTTGTTGTTGTTGGTGTCGTTGTTCTCGCCGTAGTCATTGTTGTCGTTTTTATCGTTGTTGTTGTTGTTGTTCTTGTTGTCGTTACTGTCGATGTTGTCTTTGCTCTCGATGTTGTCATTGTTTTTTGTGTTACTGTTGTTGTCGTAGTTGTCATTGTTGTCGTTGTTCTCGTGATTATCATCGTTGTCGTTGTGGCCATCTTTGTCGTCGTCGACATCGTCGTCGTCGTCGTCTTCTTTGTCGTCGTTGTTCTTGTTGTTGTTGTTGTTGTTGTTGTTGTTGTTGTTGTTGTTGTTGTTGTTCTTGTTCTTGTTGTCCTCGTCGTCTTTGTTGTCGTCTTCGTTGTTTTTGTTGTTGTTGTTGCTGTTGTTGTTGTTGTTGTTGTTGTTTTTGTCGTTGATGTCGTTGTTATCATTGTTCTCGTTGTTGTTGCTGTCGTCGGCGTCGTGGTTATCGTTGATGTCATTGTTGTTGTTGTCGGTGATGGCGTTGTTGTCATTGTTGTTGTTGTTGTTGTTGTTGTTGTTGTTGTTGTTGTTGTTGTTGTTGTTGTTCTTGTTGTCCTCGTCGTCTTCTATGTCGTCTTCGTTGTTTTTGTTGTTCTTGTTGTTGGTGGTGGTGTTGTTGTTGTTGTTGTTGTTGTTGTTGTTGTCGTCGTCGTTTTTGTCGTCGTGTCATCGTCGTAGTCGTTGTCGTTGTTGTTGTTGTTGTTTTTGTTGTTGCGGTCGTTGTTGTTGTTGTTGTTGCTGTTTTTGTTGTTGTTGTTATTGTTCTTGTTGTTGCTATTGTTGTTGTCGTCGTCGTCTTCTTCTTCTTCTTCTTTGTTGTTGTTGTTGTTGTTGTTGTTGTTGTTATTGTTGTCGTTGTCGTTGTTGTCGTTATTCTCGTTAATGTCGCTGTTGTCATTGTTGTTGTTGTCATCGTTCTCATCGTTGTTGTCATCGTTGTTCTCATCGTTGTTCTCATTGTTGTTCTCATTGTTGTTGTTGTTGTTGTTGTTGTTGTTGTTGTCATCGTTGTTGTTGTTGTCGTTGTCGTTGTTTTTGTTGTTGTTGTAGTTGTTGTTGTTCCGGTTGATGTCATTGTTCTCATCGTTGTCGTTGTTGTCGTTGTTGTTATCGTCGTTGTTGTCGCTGTTGTCGTTCTTGTCGTTGTTGTCGTTGTTGTTGTTATTGTTGTTGTTTTCATTGTTCTCGTCATTGTCATTGTTCTCGTCGTTTTTGTCGTCTTCGTCGTCGTCGTCGTTTCCGTCGTCATCGTCGTCGTCGTCGTCGTCGTTGTTGTTGTTGTTGTTGATGATGTTGTTGTTGTTGTCGTTGTTGTTGTCATCGTCGTGGATGTCGTTGATGTCGTTATTGTTGTTGTCGTTGATTTCGTTGTTGTCATTCATGTCGCTGTTGTCCTCGTTGTTATTGTTGTTGTCGTTGTTGTCGTTGTTGTCGATGTTGTTGTTATTATCGATGTTATCATTGTTCTTGTCATTGTCGTCGTTGTCATCCTTTTCGTCATCGTCGTCGTCGTCGTCATCGTCGATGTTGTTGTTGTTGTTGTTGTTGTTGTTACTGTTGTTTTTGTTGTTGTCGTCGTCGTCGTCGTCGTTGTTGTTGTTGTTGTTGTTGTTGTAGTTGTTCTCGTCGTTGTCGTTGTTATCGTCAATGTCGTCATCATTGTTGTTTTTGTTGTTACCATTGTTGTCGTCACTATCTTCATCGTTGTTATTTTTGTTTACTTAGTTGTGGTTGTTCTCAACGTTGTCCTCGTTGTCGTTCTTGTCGTTCTTGTCGTCATTGTCATCGTCAATGTCATCGTTGTCGTCGTCGTTGTTGTTGTCATTGTGGTGGTGGTGGTGGTGTTGGTGGTGGTTGTTCTTATTGTCGTCGTCGTTGTTGTTGTTGTTGTTGTTGTTGTTCTAGTTGTTGTTGTTGTTGTTGTTGTTGTTGTTGTGGTCGTTGTTGTCGTCCTTGTTGTCATCGTTGTCAACATCGTCGTCGTTGACGTCGTTCTCACCGTTGTCAACGTCGTTGTTGCTATTTTAGCCATTGTTGTCGTTTTTGTCGTAGAAGTAGTCGTTGTTGTTGTCGTTGTTCTCGTTGTAGTCGTTGTTATCGTTGTTGTTGTTGTTGTTGTTGTTGTCGCGTTACTGTCGCTGTTGTCATTGCTCTCGATGTCGTCATTGTTTTTTTTTTGTTATTGTTGTTGTCGTAGTTGTCATTGTTGTCGTTGTTCTCGTGATTGTCATCGTTGTCGCAGTTGTCGTCATTGTCGTCGTCGTTGTCGTTGTTATTATTGTTGTTGTTATTGTTGTTGTTGTTGTTGTTGCTTTTTGTTGTTGTTGTTGTTGTTGTTGTTGTTATATTCGTCGTTGTTGTCGTCTTCGTTGTTTTTGATGTTGTCGTTGTTGTTCTAGTCGTCGTTGTTGTCATTGTTGTCGTTGTTGTTGTAGTTGTCGTGGTCGTTATCGTTGTTGTTGTTGTTGTTTTTGTTGTTGTTACTGTTGTTTTTGTTGTTGTTGTCGTCGTCGTCGTCGTTGTTGTTGTTGTTGTTGTCGTCTTCATCACCGTGGTTGTCGTTGTTGTTGTGGTTTTTTCGGTTGATGTCATTGTTGTCATCGTTGTTGTTTTTTCGGTTGATGTCATCGTTGCTGTCATCGTTTCCGTCGTCGTCGTCGTTGTTGTTATTGTTATCGTCGTCATGGTTGTCGTTGATGTCATTTCTGTTGTTCTCGTTGATGTCGTTGTTGTCATTGTTGTCGCTGTTGTCCTTGTTGTTATTGTTGTTGTCATTGTTATCGTTGTTGTTTATGTTGTTGTTATTGTCGATGTTATCATTGTTCTCGTCATTGTCGTTGTTGTCGTCGTTTTCGTCGTCGTCGTCGTCATCGTCGATGTTGTTGTTTTATTGTTGTTGCTATTGTTGTTGTTGTTATTATTGTTGCGGTTGTTGTTGTTGTTGGTGGTGGTGGTCATGTTGTTGTTGATCTTTTTCTTGTTGTTGTTGTTGTTGTTGTTGTTGTTGTTGTTGTCGTTGTTGTCCTTGTTGTTGTCGTTGTCATCGTCTTCGTTGTTGTTGTTCTTCTTGTTGTTGTCGTTGTTGTTGTTGTTGTTCTCGTCAATGTCATTGTTGTTGTCATTTTCGTCGTCGTCGTGTTGTTGTCATCGTCGATATTATTGTTCCTGTTGTTGTCCTCTTTGCCATTCTTGTTGTCGTTGTTGCTATCATTGTTGTTGGTGGTAGTATTGTTGTTGTTGTTGTTGTTGTTATTGTTGGTGGTAGTATTGTTGTTGTTGTTGTTATTGTTATTGTTGGTGGTAGTATTGTTGTTGTTGTTGTTATTGTTGTCGCTCTTGTCATTGTTGTCGCTATTGTCGTCGTCGCTGTTGTTATCGTTGTTGTTGTTCTTCCCGTCATTGTCGTTGTTGTCGTAGTTGTCATTGTCTTCGTAGTCGTAGTCATTCTCGTCGTCATATTCGGCGTCGGCGTCATCGTTGTCGTCGTCATCGTTGTTGTTGTTGTTGTTGTTGTTGCTGTTGTTGTTGTCGTCGTCGTCGTCTTTGTTGTCGTCTTCGTTGTTTTTGTTGTTGTTGTTGTTGTTGTTGTTGTTGTCGTTCATGTCGTTTTTATCATTG
>NC_058521.1:281801671-281821671 GCF_904849725.1 Hordeum vulgare subsp. vulgare | reverse complement strand
TTGTTGTTGTTGTTGTTCTAGTTGTTGTTGTTGTTGTTGTTGTTGTTGTTGTTGTTGTCGTTGTTATTGTTGTTGTTGTTGTTGTTATTGTTGTTGTTGTCGTTGTTGTTGTTGTTGTCGTTCATGTCGTTGTTATTGTTGTTCTTCCTGTCGTCGGCGTCGTCGGCGTCGTCGGCGTCGGCGTCGTTGTTGTTGTTGTTGTTGTTGTTTTTGTTTTTGTTGTTGTTGTCGTCGTCGTTGTTGTTGTTATTTTTGTTGTTGTTGTTGTTATTGTTGTCGTTGTTGTTGTTGTAGTAGTTGTTGTTGTTGCTGTTGTTCTCGTCGTTGTTGTTGTTGTCGTCACTGTCGTCATCGTTGTTGTTTTTGTTGTTACCATTGTTGTCGTCATCGACGTTGTTTTTGGTTCCTTAGTTGTCTTTGTTCTCAACGTTGTCCTCGTTGTCATTCTTGTCGTCATTGTTATCGTCAATGTCGTCGTCGTTGTTGTTGTCGTTGTGGTGGTGGTGGTGGTGGTGTTGGTTGTTCCTATTGTTCTTGTTGTTGTTGTTGTTGTTGTTGTTGTTGTCGTTGTTGTTGTTGTGGTGGTGGTTGTTGTTGTTGTTGTTGTTGCTATTGTTGTCGTTGTCGTCGTCGTTGTCTTCTTTGTTGTTGTTGTTGTTCTTGTTGTTGTCGTTATCGTTGTTGTCATTGTTGTCGTTAACGTCGATGTTGTCATTGTTGTTGTTATCGTTGTTCTCGTCATTGTCGTTGTTGTCGTCGTCGTCGTCGTTATTATTGTGGTTGTTGTTATTGTTGTTTTTGTTGTTGTTGTAGTTGTTGTTGTTGTGGTTGATGTCATTGTTGTCATCGTTATCGTTGTTGTCATCGTTATCGTTGTTGTCATCGTTCTTATTGTCGTTGTTGCCGCTGTTATCGTTGTTGTCGTTGTTGTTGTTATTGTCGTTGTTTTCATTGGTCTCGTTATTGTCGTTCTTCTCGTCGTTTTTGTCGTCTTCGTCGTCATTTCCGTCGTCGTCGTCGTCGTCATCTTCGTCGTCGTCGTCGTCGTTGTTGTTGTTGTTGTTGTTGTCGTCGTCGTGGTTGTCGTTGATGTCGTTATTGTTGTTGTCGTTGATTTCGTTGTTGTCATTGTTGTCACTGTTGTCCTCGTTGTTATTGTTGTTGTTATTCTTGTCGTTGTTTTCGATGTTGTTGTTACTGTCGATGTTATCATTGTTCTCGTCATTGTTGTTGTTGTCGTCGTTTTCGCCGTCATCGTCGTCGTCGTCATCGTCGATGTTGTTGTTTTATTGTTGTTGCTGTTGTTGTAATTGTTGTTGCAGTTGTTGTTGTTGGTGGTGGTGGTGGTGGTGACGGTGGTGTTGTTGTTGTTGTTGTTGTTGTTGTTGTCCTTGTTGTTGTCATTGTCATCGTCTTCGTTGTTGTTGTTGGTGGTGGTGGTGGTGGTGGTGGTGGTGGTGGTGGTTGTGTCATTGTTCTCGTCATTGTCGTTGTTGTGGTCATTTTCATTGTCGTCGTCGTTGTTGTCAACGTCGATGTTATTGTTCTTGTTGTTGTCGTCCTTGTCATTGATGTTGTTGTTGTTGCTGTCATTGTTGTTGTTCGTTGTTGTTGTTGGTGGTGTTGTTGTTGTTGTCGTCATCGTTGTCGTCGTCGTTGCAGTCGCTATTGTCGTTGTTGTCGCTATTGTCGTTGTTGTTGTTGTTATCGTTGTTGTCGTTGTTCCCGTCAATATCGTTGTTGTCGTATTTGTCGTCGCAGTCATCCTCGTCGTCATATTCGCCACCATCCTCGTCGTCGTCGTCATCGTCATCGTTGGTGTTGGTGGTGGCACTACTAGGAAAAGGGCTATAGATGATATAAATACTAATGGCGCACCACACAAGGAGTGCGCCACTACTATATAGTAGTGGCGCACCATGTGAGGTGTGCCATTAGTGTGGTGGACACTAATGGCGCACCACACACTCGGTGCGCCACTACTATATATTTTTTTTTATTTTTTTGCAAAACTACTAATGGCGCACCAGCAGCTCGTGCGCCATTAGTAAGCAGGGTTACTAATGGCGCATCTGTTAGTAGTGCGCCACTACTATAATTTTTTTTGGGTTTTTTTTTGCGAACTACTAATGGCGCACCACAGCTAGTGCGCCATTAGTAACAAGTGTTACTAATGGCGCATCTGTTGGTGGTGCGCCACTACTATTTTTTTTGTAGAACTACGAATGGCGCACCAGAGGAGGTGCGCCATTAGTAACCAGGGTTACTAATGGCGCATATGTAGGAGGTGCGCCATTAGTAACCTGGGACCAGCTTGATATTTTGGACAGCCACCTACCACACTCACTTTCCCCACTTTCATTCTCGCCACCTCCTCCTCCAAGCTTTTCTCGGGTGCCTCCTCCTCCTCACCTCATTTGCATCATAGATTCACCCAAATTAAGTGGTTAAATTACCTTTTTTTGATAGGTAAGTAAGGGGAAAGCTTTTATGTTGTAGATCTACTTTTTTCTCCCTCCAACAACGTGCACATGCACTTTTTATGGCCTAGCTAGATCTACGTATGTTTGTTGTGTTGCATATGTTTGTGGTGTTGCATATATGTTTGTGTTTGAAGGTACCGGTATTTGAAATGCGATAGTTGCCAATATTTTCCCGGAATGTTGATTCATTTCCGTTTCGGCGAGAATTTGGCACTATGCATTCTTTTTTGTCCTATTTTTAGGCAAAGTCATGCCAATTTTTTTGGGTTCTAAAATATAGTTTTGCTCTACCCCGCAGGCGACCATGGTCCGCACGATGACCGAAGGCATCCTGAAAAGGTTTTTGAGCTCCGCGAAGGCCGAGATGCTTCGAAAGAACGAGACGGAGATAAGATGTCAGTGTCGAAGATGCAAGTTGAAGAGCCTTATGGACCCGGATTCCGTAAAGGATGCGGGACCACCTCCTCTTCCGTGGTTTCATGGATGGCTATCGGTGGCAAGGTGATGAAGATGATTAAGAAGTCGTCCATGGGGGCCGGGAAAGAAATGAGGAAGGGCATGAGCAAGACAACCGCGGCGAGGGCGGGCGAGAAGACGAAGAATCTCCAGGACACAGTCATCATGTAGAAGATGCCGGACATGATGATGAGGAAGATGCCGGAGCAGACGAAGGGCATGATCATGAAGATGAAGATGCCGGAGCAGACGACGATGGACCATCGATGGCCTGGGTGCAGGACCCTCATATTCAAGAGTTGCTTCTCAAGCACAAGGATAACGCAAGAGCTGCCGCCCGAGAGAAAGCCAAGCTGGATCAACTGGAGATAGACGTGGTTACTCCATTGTATGAAGGATGCAGGCCCGAGGATACCCGCCTGAAAGTAACGCTCATGGCTCTAGAGATGAAGGTAAAACACAAAATGACCGACGCATGCTTGGACGAGAACATGTCATTCTGGCACGAACGTCTTCCCAAGGGGAACAAGTGCCCGACCAGTTTCGAGGAGGCAAAGAAAATCGTGTGTCCTCTGGATTTACCGCACGTGAAATACCATATGTGCATCAACAATTGCATCATTTATCGGGACGAGCACGCGGAGTCTACCATATGTCCGCTGTGCGGCGTCAGTCGATACAAGAAGAGGAAGAAAGCTCCTCGAAAAGTGGTGTGGTACTTTCCGATCACTCCTCATCTGCAACGGTATTTCGCCTACCCTAAGGTAGCAAAGCTCCTGCTTTGGCACGTGGATAGGGAGGAGAAAAAGCGAGAAGATGACGGAAATGATCCGGAGATAAATCAGAAAGACAAGATGCTGAGTCACCCTAAGGATGCGAGCCAGTGGCAAGCGTTGAACTACGAATACCCAGAATTTGGGGACGATCCAAGGAACATCGTGCTAGGCGCGAGCACTGATGGAGTCAATCCGTTTGGCAGCCAGAGAAGCACACATAGCACCTGGCCTGTGTTTGTGTGGATGTACAACCTTCCCCCCTGGTTGTGCATGAAGAGGAAGTACATTCACATGAGTATGCTAATTGAAGGGCCGAAACAACCAGGGAATGACATCAATCTATATCTGGGGCTGCTGAAAGAGGAGCTAGACACGCTGTGGAAAACGCGAGCCAATATGTGGGACGGCGGAGAGAAAGAATATTTCTCTATGAGAGCCGCACTGCTCATGACGGTGCACGACTATCTCGGTTACGGATATGTCGCGGGGCAGGTGGTCTACGGATTTTCTGGATGCGTCAGGTGCATGGATGACACAATGCATCGCCAGCTAGATAGAGATCCCGGGTCTTCAAAAACCGTGTTCATGGGACATCGAAGGTGGCTTCGCGACGATGACACATGGAGAAAACGCAAGGATCTATTCGATGGTGAAACCGAACCCCGAAGACGCCCCCTTATGAGGAGCGCCGAGGAAATATACGAGCTGTTGAAAAATTGGAAAGAGTGCCCACCGCCGGGAAAGGCGCCAGAGCCGGGAAAGAAGCGAAATGCGCCAGAGCCGCTGTTGAAGGTATGGAAAACGAGGTCTGTTTTTTGGGACTTGCCGTACTGGAAGATCCTCCCTGTGCCTCACAGCCTTGATGTCATGCATATCACGAAGAAAGTGTGCGAGAGTGTGCTTGGTACCCTGCTCAACATGCCAGAGAGGACCAAAGATGGACCGAAAGCAAGGGCAGACATGAAATCAATGGGCATGAGGGAGGAGCTTCACGCTAATAATGATTATGATGAGGTGAAGCAGGACACGGAAAGTCGTGCAAAGGAAAAAAGTCCAAGAAGACCGGAAATGACTTCCCTCCCGCGTGCTTCACTCTAAGTCAGGAGGAGATCGATCAGTTTTTCACCTACCTCGTAGGAGTAAAACTTCCTTACGGTTACACGGCGACGATAAGCAGATACCTAGACTCAGCGAAGCAGAAGTTTAGCGGGATGAAGTCTCACGACTGTCACGTGCTGATGACGTAGATACTTCCAGTTGCAATCCATGGGATCATGGACGTGCACGTCCGTGAAACGCTATTTGCCCTATGCAACTTTTTCGACGTCATCTCTCGGAAGTCGGTTGGCATGAGGCAACTCAGAAGGCTACAGGAAGAGATCATGGTGATACTATGCGAGCTTGAGATGTACTTTCCGCCCGCATTCTTCGACGTTATGGTGCATGTGCTGGTCCATATCGTGGAGGATATCATCCAACTCGGGCCGACGTTCCTGCACAGCATGATGCCGTTCGAAAGGATGAATGGTGTCATCAAAGGATACGTTCGCAACATGTCACTGCCAGAGGGAAGCATAACTAGGGGCTTTCTGACCGAATAGTGCATCTCCTACTGCACGAATTATCTAGGCATGGAGAACCCCGTTGGTCTGCCTGTCAACAGGCACCTCGGTAGGCTCGCAGGATGGGGTCACCGTGAGGGTCGCCGCGAAATGCATGTCGACTTCGAGGGTCGACTCGCCGACTTTGAAAGAGCAAACCTAGTCGCGCTACAACACATAGACGTGGTCGATCCTTGGGTCGTAGAGCACAAAACCTTTATTGAAAAGACGTACAATGACCGAGGCCAACAGAGGACGGACGGAGATATAATCAAAGAGCACAACTCATGTTTCACGCGTTGGTTCAAGCAGAAGCTTCTGTCGTACCCTTTACATGAGGATTCTTCCGCGGAAGAACAACTCATATTCGCCTTGTCACAGGGCGCCGAGCACAACCTGATGACGTATGAGGCGTACGATACCAATGGCTACACATTCTACACCGAGGGAAAGGACATGAAGAGCGATGGTTATCAAAACTCCGGGGTAACGATGGAATCCTACACCGTAACGACAAGGACAGATACTACGGAAGGATCGAGGAGATCTGGGAGCTGAGCTATGCTTGAGAGAAGGTCCCGATGTTCCATGTCAGATGGGCCAAGAGCGTCATAAAAGAAGACCGGTATTTCACCACCATGGTTATACCCGAAGCAAAATCCAAGACCGCGGGCGCAAACGTCACCGTGAAAAATGAGCCATGGGTACTGGCTTCCCAAGTGGACCAATGCTTCTTCATTAACGACCCGCCAAAGCCCAGTCGTGTTGTCGTGAGGAGAGGCAAAAGGAAGATCATCGGAATGGATGGAGTCGCCAATGGGCAAGACTTCGACAAGTACGACGACCCGAAGATGGAACATGACGACGATGATGAAGTACCAACATACACCACAAGAAGAAGCAGGACCACCCTAACTAAAGGATGTCTGTTCAAGAGAAGAACTCCATTTACGAAAAATAAGGGCAAGAAGACTGTGAACAAATAGCTAGCTAAGATCGATTGTATTGAAATTGTAGCCTTCATTTCTCGATTGTATTTCGACATTTTCGAATTTGATGATATTTTTTCATATTCAATATGAAAAAATATTGAATATTCATGAGGACACTCGATCTCGATCCCCTCCATCTCGATCGCTATCACCCCTCGCAAGACCCCCCCCGCCGCCGAGCACCCCCCGCACCCTCCCCGCTCCACCGTCGCCGTCGTCGGCATACTTACCACTAGAGCACCTATTCACAAGATTCAACGCCTATTCATAGGCACCTACTTGCAAACATCAAAAAAATATACTAGGCAGTGATGCACACCATGGTGTGATGCAAAAAAAATATACTTCCAACGTAAAAAAAAATCTACTTGCAAATATCAAAAACAAAAATCACCCTCATGGTGTGATGCACACCACAGCATCAACTTCTCAAACCAAGGTGCAACCAGCACAAGAAAACAATGCATAGAAAAAAATAAAAGGAAAAAAATAAAAGGAGGGGGGAAGAGGATTCGAACACTGTCCCCCTGGTACTCAATCCTGCATCAAACCACTAGGCTAAGAAGCATCTGCTCGACAGCAAAGTGCAAGAGGGCAAGGAATACTCTCTGATGGCTAGTGTGCCGAAGGAAAATAACCCCAAAAAGGGTGCTGAGGGGGGATCAAACCAGCCACCTCCTGCTAGCAGGCAAAACCCAGGCAACACTGCGGCAATCTTTCGGAGATTAACAATGTAGAGAAGGCGCACCTCATATACATGCGCCATTACTATATCTAAAAAAAATTCTAATGGTGCACCGCTCGGGGTGCGCCATTCCTAAGCCGGCTGTCCTCACGTGCCTCTGCTCCATGTGCCCTCGCGCGCCCGTGTGCCCGCCCACCCCTTCCCCCACCTTCGTCCACGCAGAGAGCTCTGGCGGCGCTAGGGTTTGGCGGAGAGATCGCTTGCTGTCGGCCTCGGCTTCCGCGCCGGCCAGGCTCCCTTCCTTCGTCCCCCGGAGCCGGCCGCCCCTAATCCCCGCGCCCCCTGCCCCCGCGGCCCCTCCTGCGGCTTCGTGCACGGTGAAGGCGAGCTCCGCACGCCGCCTCCCTACTCCACCTTCCCGCCGCGCGCTGGATCTGGTATACGCCATACGCATCCCCCCTCCCTCTCCCCCTCCCTCCCATCGCCTCCTGGTTTTCTATGTGAGCTCGGTTAGGGTTATTGCCTGCTTAGCAACTGCGTCAGCGTCCAGAAAGCACCGATGATTTTTTCAGCGTGAGAGTGGACGGAAAAATTGCCGTTGTTGAAGGTACTTGCTTGCGATACGGAATAAGTATGGGGGGCCTGCTGCTAGTCCAAGAGGGGTGGCATTCGGTGATATTTTTAGGCAGAAGCATCAGTGATCCAGCAGAGGAAGTTTTTATGTGTTTGTCGGAATTTGTTATAGCTTCAGACAGTGTGTTATTTGCGAGGGGCATGGCAGGTAGTGCAAGATTCTGGTTGTGCATGGAGGAATAAGAGGATATCAAATGCCATGCTTTCAGCAGAGGGCACTGAAAATGTTGTTAGCAGCGATGGGAAATACTTGGAACAATAACTCCATTCTATCAGCTGACAAGAGACACTCTTGCAAATTGGTATGCTTCTGCAATTATTGGAGCAAGTGGTATCAAATGCCATATGATTTCCAAGCTCCCACAGAAAACCCTGAAAATCTTGTGTTTGGAGTTAGCAATAAGAGGAAATAATTGGAAGAATAACACCATTGTAGCAACTGACAAGAGTGCCGTTGGAGGTTTATACAAAGTGGCATCATTCTGCTATTTCTAGTTGCCTGTGGTGGCCGAGGGAACTCTGTTGTCTGCTTCACAAACTTGGGGTCATTTTATAGTATGGAAATTTAGTACTATGATATTTTCTTTACATGTGCAGACATCAGAGTTATGTCATGTCTTGTTGTATTATGTTTTACATATGATCTCATATCCTTCCAATATATTACTTGAACTGAAGCCAAAGCTTCTTGCAGAACATCGTGGCATTCCTGCTGGTTATTCCGTTGATTATACCACTGTACATATTAGCTGTCACCTGAGCAGATTTCTTAGGATTGATCACTTCCAGGGGGATGACTCGTCCTATTTGCATTGCTTTCTCCCCCCTCCACCCTTTTTTCCAGACTAATCTATACTATCAGTAGTTATTACCACTCCTGCAACCAATAGTTAATTACTTCCTCCGTTTGTAAAAAATGTTGTTGTTATTTTCTTCCCCAGGAATAGCTAATGTTCTCGACGCGGATGAGCTCTACTGGATTTTTATGGTAAACAAAACATAAGTAATACTCTACAAAGTGTTGCATAAAGTATCATCCCCAGTTTGTTTTATCTTCATATCTCTCTTTTAAACTACTAGCCAATTAAGTATCAGACTGGCCATAGATCATTTCGCAGTCTCTGAAAGACTGGCATGATTTTCTAATGGTTGTCTATGTGAGCATATGCTTGAATGTTAAGATGAAATATTGAATGCTTGTCGTGGACACTGGACTCATGTCCAGTTTTGTATTTTAGTTGTTGCTGTTAATGTCTAATGGCTTGATAACGGTGGCTTATTCTTTATGAAAAAAATATAAGAGATGCTTATGATAGATACTTTCAAGGTGGGATCCTCCCTTCCATTCGAAGTTTAGTTTACTTCATAAGTAATGTTTAGTTTACTTCGTAAGCTTGCAAAAACGTCTACATTGTAATCCGTAACTCTTAAGTTAGTCTGTCCTAGTACTTATCAATTTTACATGCGTTGTCATACTTAACGCATGCATAACTTTAACACTAAATCAACTTTATTAATTTTTAGGTACATTACTCTGATGGAGTTACCTTCTTCAGAGTGCAGAGGAGAAAAATTGTTCTAATCAGCAGCAGCACAACACAGTCACTTGGATCAGCGGAAGAGGAGCATCGCAGCACGGGCAGAGGAGCAGCAGCCGCTAGTTCTTCAGGTACAATGGGGGGACAACAGATATTGCTATATGAAAAATGAGTTAGCTAGTCATCTAAGTTGAGCTCATTTTGATTTCCGTATGTTATGGGGGGACAACAGATATTGCTATATGTTCATTCTTGAGGGTACAAACTTGGTAAACTATTGATGATTTTTTGTTGGGTGACCTATTTTTTCCATATGAAAGCAGAGGACCATATGGTATGTGTACTTTTCATCCATATGAAAGTAGAGGCACATTGTGGTGCTAGTTTGTTGGGTTTTCTTTCCGACCATCGCGTCGTGATGATTTTGCAGGTACCCCGAGAGGACCTTGAGTTTGTCAGAATGTCGATTAACTTCCGTTCCGGCAAATTCGGGTACTCCATATGTCCTATTTTCAGCAAAGGTCATGCTGAAATTCTCCGTGAATTTTAGCATGACTTTGCTAAAAGTCGGACATATGGGGTACCTGCGATTAATTTATGGGCCGGGGTATCTTAGTACTTAATTAAGTAGGATCAACTGCCCCTTTATTCTTGCTACATTAAACCATAGGTGGCAATAGAGCCAAGTGATTAGGCCCAACTTAGAATTCTCCTTCCCTTTTCTTGATAGGGTATATTATTAGAAGATACCCATATATATCAGTCAACCTAGGGTGCCTCGGCATCGATAAACCCTAAATGATGAAAACTTAACTTAACATTTAGGGTGCATCAGCATCGACAAATCCTAAATTATAAAACCATGGCTTTTAGGGTGCCTCGGTGTCGATAAAAACCTAAATGATGAAAGCTTAGACTTTTAGGGTGCATCGGCGTCGACAAACCCTAAATGATAAAATCTTAGATTTTAGGATGCCTCGGTGTCGACAAACCCGAAATGATGAGACCGTGATCTTGTTCCTTGACAATAACCAACTTTTTGACCAAACTTTTTTCCTATTTAGAGCGAAACATGGCCCACAACGATGAGGCCGGCGGTTCGGGCAAGCCATTCTGAGAGCTGTCCCAGGAGATGGAGGAAGAACCTCACCGCTATGAGGATGCCGCGGAAGACACCGATCCCGAGTACACAACCCCTAGTGGCTTCGGGGATGACACCACTGATGGTGCCGCCGAGGATGCCACCACTGATGATGGCAGCGCATGCACAGATGGCAGCCAATCGAAGAGGCAACGGAAGGACCGGCGCCCGAACGTGCTCAGCACCGTAAAGGAGGAATTTACAGAAGTGAACTCCGACGGGTATCCAACGGCGCCCAAAGAAATAGTGAAGGCATACGCGGTTCAGCTCGGGTGCATTCTCCGGAGCACTGTTTCGATCAACACCGAGAACCAAAGGCATAAGGACCGATAGAATTTGCGCAACCTCCTGTTCACGAAGCTCCACGAACGATACAAGTTCCCCGGTGACGTCGCAAACACACGGCTCTCAAGGAATAAAGTGAACAGTGCCGCCCTCACGAAGATGAGCAAGGCCCTGTCTACTTGGAGAAGCGTGGTGAAGAGAATGATTGACAAAGGTGATAGTTATGAGAAGATCAAGGCGAAAAATCCTTCGATCAGCGAAGATGACTACGAGGAGTTCAAGATCAAGTGCGAGAGCAAGGCAACCGCGGAATCAAGTCAGTGGGGGAAAGAAATGCGGGAGTTGAACTTAGGGGTCCACCAACTCGGTCCCGGCGGTTACAGAGTGGCGGAACCTATATGGGACAAGCAGGACGCGGAGCGTGCCGAGCAAGGCCTACCACCCCGCTTCGAGAAATACGGTGACAAGCAGACCAGGAACTATGTCAGGGCCCGGTACAAGGTGGACCCAGTAACAAAGGAGCTTACCACGGATGCGAAGACCAGGGCGCTTGAGTGTGTTCTGGTAAGGAATACACCCCACGTAATTAGCTCCATATGGTTGCATTCTAATTAATGAAGCCAAATTTCTAAATGGTTCATTCCTTCCGCAGGACACTGAAAGCAGTAGCGCGGGGTCGTCTCAGATCTCCCATTGGGACACCAATTTAAATAGGGCGTTTAACATAATGAAAAACAAGGATAAGTCCAGTAAGCCGTCGTCAGCTGGTCGTGTGGCCGGCAAAGGCTTGTCCACGGAATGGTCGTCATACTATAACACTAGTGGGCGAAAGGAGAGAAATACCAACTTGGAAAGCCAGTCGCGCGAGGTTGAAGAACTCAAGGCAAAAGTGGCGCGGATTTTGTAGATGGTCCAAGAGCTAGTGCAACACCAAGTGGGAGGGGTGATCACCGCCATTGTGTCTACCTTGATTGAGGGGCTGCAGGCGTGGATTGCGGGCGGCCAACAGGGGGCGCCCCCGATTCCCAGCTTCACGGCCAGCAACTCGCACAACGCGCAGGCGACGCCATTGGTGTCTCCAGCGCCGGCGCCATTGGTATCTCCGGCGCCCGCCGGCGCCATTGGTGTCTCCGGCGCCCGCCAGCACCTCGGCAGCAAGCGACCCCTCCGTGACTTGCACGCCCGCCGTTGGCGGTGCCTCGACATTAGCCGAGCTCGACGCCATCACGGTAACTAAGCCTCTCTCGGCCGATGAATTAATCTCCTTGCCTTTGACTGGGCATCCCCTAACGCCCTACATGTTTTCGCAGGGCGCCGGCGCCGACGTGCCATGCACTCTCCTGCACTTCATGGGCCGCGAGTTGATCGATGTCGCCAAGGGTAGAATCGTTCAACCGGGCAACCCCATGTTCCACGGTAAACCGATGCCACCCACCACGTATAGGGTTCAACTGGTTTGAGTGCTGCCAGGATGCGACGACTTATTACTTCCGTTCCACCCCGCTGGGGCCGACAAAGATGATGTGATGACCCTCAGTGCCTGCTTAAGCTGGCCCTTGCTTTGGCCGAAGAGCCAGATTCGTTTGGGGGCGGGGGACACCACCCCACAAACAACACCGCCAATCGTGCCGGCACCAAGCCATGGCAAGACCGCTGCAACGCTACCGGACATGCATATTGCACAGGATCCGGACATGCATATGGCACAGGTTCCGGACGACGACGATGACGACGATGGTACATTTACCAAGGTCGCTAAGTACTTTGCCGAACATGGGTACGATGAGGAATTCTTGGGGCCTCCTTCTCAAGAACCCAACCCTGCAAAAGACGACCGCAATCTAGCTCGTACCGCGGAGAAACCCAATTGCAACAGGCGTTGTCTGGCGTTTCATTTTGAGGAGACGCCTCCAGCTGCCGCCTTCACCGAGCCTCAGATAGCCGAGGTGCGAAATATTATCAGCCCCAACACACTCAAGAAGGTGGTCTCTGAGCAGATGAACTCGATCCCATTACATCAGCAGAAGAAGGGACGGAAAAGAAAGACTAACAAGGGTGCGACCCAGCCGGCACTGAGTACGATCCGTGCTCTGGACATGCCACCTTCACCTAAGGATATCTCGAGGAGGCTGCATGTGGCGGGTAGGCCGATGCTACCGACTAATCTGCTCCATGCTGCAACCGGTGCTATGCGGAGTCTGCATGACAGTGTTCTTTGTTTGGAGAAGCGGCGTCTCTCCGAGAATAACGTGGCATACCGGGTTTTCGTGGCCAAGGTGCCAGAGGGCAAGGGCTTTGTCGATAGCGCCATCGGGGTTATGATTGTCCTACGGTTTGTACTACACCTTCGTTCGGCTATTTTCGCTGAGTATGGAGATGCGGATCATTACAGACAAGACCCCGGACCTAGTGATAGTCGACCCCTTCTATATGCGTGCCAACATCTTGGGCAGCGCTGGGGACCGGCAAGTCGCGAGTTCATACCTCGAAGGCGTCATTCTGGCAAACTCAGAAAAGGATAACTTCCTTGTGCCTTACTTTCCCTGTTAAGTTATCCCCTCATCGTCACGTAACATATGATTTCTTAGATTTTGACCGTCCTTTTTTTCTAACATTTCGTGTTTTGTGCAGTGACACACGTTGCACACTCATCCTCTTAAGCCTGAAATATTCCACGGCCACGTATTTCGACTCGGACCGTCAGTAAAACAAAGACTACACAAATATCAAGAAAGTTCTTGATGAAGCTCTTCCCGGCTACGCCATATCTGGAGGCACCTTATGCAGGACAAGTCTCTGGCACGGCAAGCACGTGTTCACCCACAATATGACGTTCGCCTCTGTCAAGCAGCCGCCTGGCAGTTAGAAGGATGCCTACTACGCCCTCCATCACATGCGGGCGATCATACGGGACAGTAATCACCTTCGGCTACCAAATAATCTCAAAGATTGGGCCGCACGCCTGTTGGCAATCCAGGATGCGGACATCAGACAAGAATTCTTTCGCATCCAGTCGGAGTTTGCGGAAATCATCCATCAAGATGTCCTTCGTACCTCGAGGCAGTTCTACCTCAGATCTCCGCTGCCCAATAGTGAGCTAGATACAATGCTACAAATGCAGGCTGACAACGACCGCAATTTCATGACCATCACGAAAGACGGCGGCTTCATCCACGTTCCCGTGAATCGCTACTAATTCATGTTGCAATATTAAACTTTAATGAACTGGTATGTCTCTTTGGTTTGGACAGTCATTCAACTTATATATAATCGATGCTATTTATTAGTACGACCATTAATCGTGTTGTTATAGTTGTAATATTAAACATTAATGAACTTGTATCTCTTTGTGAATTGCTACTAACGTTTTGTTTGGCTAGTGCATAGAGATGATGTCGTATGTCGTGTCCAAGGGTAATGTTCCTAGCGGGAGAGAGGAGGGATCGTTGGAGGAACCGGATGAAGACTAGTTTCATTGCGCTTATGCTCATCGTGATGACCGCAGCTCTCTTCTATCTGATGGTAGTTTAGATGGTCGATACCGACTTGTAATGTGAAGACAAACTCGCTACTCGCGGTCTCGAGACTTGTAATGTTCTAACTTTGTTCGGTATTTTAAATTCGGAGACTAATATGATGAATTGTATTCGGAGACTAATCTTCTATTGTATTCGATAAATCTGTTGTTTATATGTTGTGCTATCTATATTCTGTGCAATAATATATTTTGTAATCTGTGCAAATATCAGAAAAATAAAATAAATACCTAATATTCATACTAGTGGCGCATCATTCAGCACACTAGTGGCGCATCACTCAGCACACTAGTGCGCCATTAGTAAGCCAGAGCATATGGGTAAATATGGCCCTGGGAGGCATACTAATGGCGCACCATAAGCTATACTAATGGCACACCAGGATCTGTACTAATGGCGCACTAGGATCTATACTAATGGCGCACCGGGATCTATACTAATGGCGCACCAGGATCTATACTAATGGCGCACTACTTGGTGCGCCATTAGTATACCAGATACTAATGGCGCACCATGAGCAATACTAATGGCGCACTACCTGGTGCGCCATTAGTATACCAGATACTAATGGCGCACTTGTGGTGCGCCATTAGTAAAAAAAACTAATGGCGTCATGCTAGTGGCGCACCTATAGTGCGCCATTAGTAGCAAAAATAGGTCCGCCATTAGCAAGCCTTTTCCTAGTAGTGTGGTGTTGTTGTTGTTGTTGTCATTGTTGTTGTTGTTGTTGTTGTTGTTGTTGTTGTTGTTGTTGTTGTTGTCGTTGTTGTTGTCCTTGTCGTGTTCATTGTCGTCTTCGTTGTTTTTGTTGTCGTCGTCGTCGTTTTCGTGGTCGTCGTCATCGCCGTAGTCGTTGTCATTGTTGTTGTTGTTGTTGTTGTTGTTGCGGTCGTTTTTGTTGTTGTTGTTGTTGTTGTTTTTGTTGTTGTTGTTGTTATTGTCGTTGTTGTTGTTGCTATTGTTGTTGTCGTCGTCGTCTTCTTCTTCTTCTTTGTTGTTGTTGTTGTTGTTGTTGTTGTTGTTGTTGTTGTTGTTGTTGTTATTGTTGTTGTTGTCGTTGTCGTTGTTGTCGTTATTCTCGTTAATGTCGTTGTTGTTGTCATTGTTCTTATCGTTGTTCTCGTCATTGTCGTTGTTGTCGTCGTCGTCGTCGTTATTATTGTGGTTCTTGTTTTTGTTTTTGTTGTTGTTGTTGTAGTTGTTGTTTTTGTTGTCGTCGTCATTGTCGTCTTTGTTGTTCTTGTTGTTGTTTTTTTTGTTGTTGTTGTTCTTGTTGTCGATGGTATCGTTGTTGTCATTGTTGTCGCTATTGTCGTCATTCTTTTAGTCATCGTTGTTGTCGTTGTTCAAGTCATTGTTGTTGTTGTCGTAGTTGTCGTCGTCGTCGACGTCGTCGTCGTTGTTATTGTTGTTGTTTTTGTTGTTGTTGTTGTTGTTGTTGTTGTTTTTGTTGTTGTCATTATTATTATTGTTGTTGTCGTTGTTGTTGTTGTGGTTGTTGTTGTTGTTGTTGTTGTTGTTTTTGTTATATTCGTTGTTGTTATCGTTGTTGTCGTTGTTGTTGTAGTCGTCGTTGTTGTTGTTGTTGTTGTAGTTGTTGTTGTAGTCGGCGTGGTCGTCATCGTTGCTGTTGTTGTTGTTGTTGTTGTTGTCGCCGTCGTCGTCGTCGTCGTTGTTGTTGTTGTTGTTGTTGTTGTTGTCTTCGTCGTCGTGGTTATTATTGATGTCGTTGTTGTTTTTGTGATTGATGTCATTGTTGTCGTCGTTGTCGTTGTTGTCGTTGTTATTGTCGTTGTTGTCGTTGTTGTCATTGTTGTCGTTGTTGTCGTCGTTGTTGTTATTCTCGTTGTTTTCATTGTTCTCGTCATTGTCGTTGTTGTCGTCTTCGTCGTCGTCAACGTTTCCGTCGTCGTCGTCGTCATCGCGTCGTCGTCGTTGTTGTTGTTGTTGTCGTCGTCGCCGTTTATGTCGTTGTTGTTGTTGTCGTTGATGTCGTTGTTGTCCTTGTTGTCCTTGTTGTTATTGTTGTTGTCATTGTTGTCATTCTTGTCGATGTTATTGTTATTGTCGATGTGAGCATTGTTCTCGTCATTGTTGTTGTTGTCGTCGTTTTCGTCGTCGTCGTTGTCATCGTCGATGTTGTTGTTTTATTGTTGTTGCTGTTGTTGTTGTCATTATTGTTGTTGCGATTGTTGTTGTTGTTGTTGGTGGTGGTGTTGGTGTTGTTGTTGTTGCTGCTGTTGTTGTTGTTGTCCTTGTTGTTGTCGTTGTCATCGGCTTCGTTGGTGTTGTTGTTGTTTTCATTTTTCTCGTCATTGTCGTTGTTGTCGTCGTTTCCGTCGTCGTCATCGTTGTTGTCACAGTCGATGTTATTGTTGTTGTTGTTGTCGTTGTCGT
This sequence comes from Hordeum vulgare subsp. vulgare, assembly GCF_904849725.1. NCBI lineage: Eukaryota > Viridiplantae > Streptophyta > Magnoliopsida > Poales > Poaceae > Hordeum > Hordeum vulgare. Next base: position 281,805,148 of record NC_058521.1, on the reverse strand, counting down.
TGTTGTTGTCCTTGTGATTGTTGTTGTTGTTGTTGCTGTCATTTTTGTTGTTGGTGTTGGTGTGGTTGTTGTTGTTGCTGTTGTTGTTGTTGTTGTTGTCATTGTCATTGGTAGAGGCTAGGGTTCTACCAGGTCTCGGACGTAGGTTGTAGGGGTGGAAGTGCGGGCTGCGAGGTTGGGGACGCCGGCGCCGGCGGTTGGGCGCCGTCGCGGCATGAGAGAGAGAGAGAGAGAGAGAGAGACGAGTAGGGTTTGGGGCTCCCTTCTCCTGAGGGAGATGACAAAAGAATATTTTTTATTATCTGCTTAATATCGATGGGGTACATGTGTTTATATAGGGGGACAACCTCCTCTAAACCCTAGATACTTGGACTCTAATATAACTTGGACTCTACTATAACTTGGACTCTAATATAACTTGGACTCTAAGATAGATAAGGTAACTTGGGCTAGGCCCGTAACTAACCCTGCCCATTGGGCCTCCTCCGTTGGTATGTTGTACAGGTCATAACATCTCTCCCCGCCTTCTCAAGGAGCTCGTCCTCGAGATGAACATCTGGAAACTACTGGCGGAAATCGTCGTGCTTCTCCCAAGCCGCTTCCTCCTCTAGCAGGCCGGTCCACTGTACCAAGACATGCCAGACGCCGCGACGCTGTTGTGCCTGCAGCACCTTCGGCACCTGTGCGGAAGTTGAAGGAGGTGGCCATCCGAAGTAGGAGGTAGGGCCGGTGTCGCTGTCGGAGGGTCCCCGCGGTAGGCCTTCAGTAAGGCGACAGGGAAGACGTCGTGGAGGCGAGAACCAACTGGCAGCTTCAAGCGGTATGCGAGTGTGCCGACACGCTCCAGCACACGAAAGGGACCGGCGTAGCGAGGTCCCAATTTACGCTTGGAGCGCGGCTCCAGAGATTGCGTGGTCCCGTGGAGCAGTTGCAGCCACACCCAATCGCCCATCGCGAACTCCGCCTCGCGATGATGAGCATCGTAGTACTTCCGAGTCAGCTGTTGTGCTTGGAGAAGACGCTGGCAGTCTCGGACCGAGCCGTCCCTGGCTCGTAAGGGAGCATCGCCGGAGGTGGGCGCCCGTAGACCACCTCGAAAGGCGTGGTGCGCAGGGCCGAGTGACACGAGGTGTTGTAGCAATACTCCGCCCACGCCAACCAGTCCACCAAAGCTCGTGGACGATCACTAGTAACACAACGCAGGTACATGGCGATCACCTTGTTGACCACCTCGGATTGGCCCTCTGTCGAAAGAGATCCCGCCATACATGTCCCGTGAACACGGGATCACGATCGCTGATGATGGACGAAGGAAAATCGTGGAGGCGGACGATGTCGTCGAAGAAGACCCACGCCACGGAGGCGGCTGTATATGGCTACCCTAGGCGATGAAGTGCGCGTACTTGGAGAAGTAGTCAACCACCATGAGGATGACGGACTTGCCGACCACCTTGGGAAGGCCCTCGATGAAGTCCATGGAAATATCTGCCCACACCTGCGAGGGTACGTCCAACGGCTACAGTAGACCCGCGGGACGTAGTGTCTCCGTCTTGTTCCGCTGGCATGTCACGCACGACCGCACCCAGTCGCGGACTATCGCGCCATCACCGGGGATGTAAAAATCAGCATGGGGACGATGGAGAGTCTTCTGCACGCCCTCGTGCCCTGCAGAGTGCGCCAAGGTCAGGACCTGGTGGCCCAGGTCGCCTCGTCCAACCGCTAGGGCGCGCCAGCTCGCCGGCGTCAAGGCGCTGGCGCAGGCCCTGCGCGTCCGCGGCCGTAGAAGTTGCCCGACAAATGTCGTTGATGAAAGCGCAAGATGGCCCGGAGCGGATACACATGATAGTGCCAGCGACGGCGACGTCGTTCGCGACATCCTCAGTGTCGCTGCGGAACAAGGCGTCGGCGACCGTGTTGAGACGGCCGGGGCGGTACTCGATGGTGAAGTCGAAGCCGAAGAGCTTGCTGATCCACTGGTGCTGCGGAACTGTGGAGAAGCGCTGGTCCAGCAAGAACTTGAGAATATAGTGGTCTGTGCGCACACGGAATGACCGGCCCGAAACATAAGGCCGCCAGTGATGCACCGCCTGTACCAGCCCAATAAGCTCGCGCTCGTAGGCCGCGAGCTTGTGATGGCGCATGGCGAAGGGGCAGCTGAAGAAGGCGAGCGGTCCCTCGCCTTGGTAGAGGACGGCGCCGAAGCCAATGCCAGAGGCGTCGCAGTCCACCAGGAACGGCATATCAAAGTCCGGCATCTGGAGGACGGGTCCCGTCGTGAGCGCCCGCTGGAGAGCATCGAATGTCGTAGTCGCCTCCTCGTCCCAGGAGAAGGCGTCGCGTCGAAGGAGATGTGTCAGTGGTGCGGCGATGAGGCCGAAGTCCCGGATGTACTTCTGGTAGTAGCCGGCGAGGCTCAAGAAGCCGCGGAGCGCTCGCGGTGACCGCGGGGTCGGCCACGCTGCGACGACGGCGACCTTGTCCGCGTCCATCACTACCCCATCCGCCGAGATGACGTGCCCCAGGTACGCGATGGAGGTCGTGCCGAACGAGCACTTTGAGTGCTTGAGGTGAAGGCGATGCGCTCGAAGCTCGTTGAAGATGATGGCCACGTGTTGTAGGTGCTCCGCCGAAGATGCACTCTAGATAAGAATGTCATCAAAGAAAACAAGCACAAAGCGGCGCAAGTATGGGCTGAGAACGTCATTCATCAGGGCCTGGAAGGTCTCCAGCGCGTTGGAGAGGCCGAACGGCATCACCGGGAACTCGAAGTGGCCATGGTGAGTGCGGAACGCCGTCTTCTCCATCTCGTCAGGGTGCATACGTACCTCATGGTAGCCCGAGCGAAAGGTCGATCTTGGTGAAAAAGCGCGCTCCGTGTAGGTCATCCAAGAGCTCATCCACGACGGGGATGGGGAACTTGTCCTTGGACGTCAGGGCCTTGAGGGCGCGGTAGTAGATGCAGAAGCGCCATGTGTCGTCGGGCTTGCGCACAAGGAGCACCGGGGCGGAGAACGGCGATGTCGAAATCCGGATGATGTCCTTTGCGAGCATGACCGCCACCTGAAGCTCGAGCTCGTGTTTCTGCAGCTGAGGGTACCGGTACGGGCGCACGGCGATAGGTGCCGTGTCCGGCAGCAGGTCGATGCGGTGGTCACAGGGCCGCGCGGGAGTTAGGCCCTATGGCTCGTCGAAGATGTTGTTGTGCTGCTGCAGGAGGTCGGCCAGGAGGGGTTGCGCCTCCTCAAGTGCGGCCACCATCAACTAGAGCTGCGGAGTCCCGGCGCCGGAGCCGCCGATGTCTCTCCACAGAACGCGACGGGCGCCCTTGCGCCAGAAGATGAGGGACAGCACATCGAGGTCCCAAAGGATGGGGCCGAGAGTGGACAGGAAGTCGATGCCGAGGATGAAGTCGTAGCAGCCCAGGTCGATGCGCATGCAGTCGATGGTGAACGGCTCGTCGCTGATGAGGACGGGAAC
>NC_058521.1:281761671-281791671 GCF_904849725.1 Hordeum vulgare subsp. vulgare | reverse complement strand
GTTGTCGTCGTCGTTGTTGTTGTTGTTGTTGTTGTTGTTGTTGTTGTTGTTGTTGTTGTTGTTGTTGTTGTTGTTGTTGTTGTTGTTGTTGTTCTTGTTGTCATCGTCGTCGTCGTCGTCATCGTCTTCATTGTTGTCGTCGTCGTTGCTGTTCTTGTTGTTGTTGTTGTGGTTGGGGTTGTTGTGTTGGGGAACGTCGCATGGGAAACAAGAAATTTCCTACGCGCACGAAGACCTATCATGGTGATGTTCATCTACGAGAGGAGATTTGGATCTACGTACCCTTGTAGATCGCACAACACGAAGCGTTAAGAAACGCGGTTGATGTAGTGGAACGTCCTCACGTCCCTCGATCCGCCCCGCGAACCGTCCCACGAACCGTCCCACGATCCGCTCCGATCTAGTGCCGAACGGACGGCACCTCCGCATTCAATACACGTATAGCTCGATGATGATCTCAGCCTTCCTTATCCAGCAAGAGAGACGGAGAGGTAGATGAGTTCTCCGGCAGCGCGACGGCTCTCCGGAGGTTGGTGGTGATCTATCTCAGCAGGGCTCCGTCCGAGCTCCGCAGAAATACGATCTAGAGGAAAAACCGTGGAGGTATGTGGTCCGGCTGCCGTGGCAAAATTGTCTCAAATCAGCCCTAATACGTCAATATATATAGGAGGGAGGGGGAGGGACCTGCCTTGCGGCTCAAGAGATCCCCATTGGGTCGGCCGAAGGGGGAGGAGGATTTCTCCTCCAATCCTAGTCCAACTAGGATTGGAAGGTGGAGTCCTTCTCTACTTTCCCACTTCCCCCTTTTTTTTCTTTTCTCTTTGATTTTCTTTATCTCCTGCGCAAGGGCCCTCTTGGGCTTGCCCACCAGCCCACTAAGGGCTGGTACGGCACACCTAAGGCCTATGGCCTTCCCCCGTGTGGGCTGCCCCCCCCCCCCCCGGTGAACATCCGGAACCCATTCGTCACTCCCAGTACATTCCCGGTAATGCCGAAAACATTCTAGTAATCAAATGAGGTCATCCTATATCTCAATCATCGTCACCGGACTATTCCGAAAACCCTCGTCACGTCCGTGATCTCATCCGGGACTCCGAACAACATTCGGTAACCAACCATATAACTCAAATACGCATAAAACAACGCCGAACCTTAAGTGTGCAGACCGTACGGGTTCGAAAACTATGTATAAATGACCCGAGGGACTCCTCAGTCAATATCCAATAACGGGACCTGGATGCCCATATTGGATCCTACATATTTTACGAAGATCTTATCGATTGAACCTCAGTGCCAAGGATTCATATAATCCCGTATGGCATTCCCTTTGTCCTTCGGTATGTTACTTGCCCGAGATTAGATCGTGAGTATCCGCATACCTATTTCAATCTCGTTTACCGGCAAGTCTCTTTACTCGTTCCGTAATACAAGATCCCGTGACTTACACTAAGTCACATTGTTTGCAAGGCTTGTGTCAGATGTTGTATTACCGAGTGGGCCCCGAGATACCTCTCCGTCACACGGAGTGACAAATCGCAGTCTTGATCCATACTAACACGACGGACACCTTCGGAGATACCTCTAGAGCATCTTTATAGTCACCAAGTTACGTTGTGACGTTTGATACACAAAAGGCATTCGTCCGGTGTCAGTGAGTTATATGATCTCATGGTGATAGGAATAAATATTTGACACGCAGAAAAACAGGAGCAACAAAATGACGCGATCAACATGCTACGTTCATTAGTTTGGGTCTAGTCCATCACATCATTCTCCTAATGATGTGATCCCGTTATCAAGTAACAACACTTGCCTATGGTCAGGAAACCTTGACCATCTTTTGATCAACGAGCTAGTCAACTAGAGGCTCACTAGGGACAGTGTTTTGTCTATGTATCCACACAAGTATTGTGTTTCCAATAAATACAATTATAACATGGATAATAAACGATTATCATGAACAAAGAAATATAATAATAACTATTTTATTATTGTCTCTAGAGCATATTTCCAACAGTATCCCACTTGCACTAGAGTCAATAATCTAGTTCACATCACCATGTGATTTCAACTAATCCAACAACCATATAGTTATTGGGTCTTGATCACATCTTGCTCGTGAGAGAGGTTTTAGTCAACGGTTCTGAAACTTTCAATTCCGTGTGTTCTTTACAAATCTTTATGTCATCTTTGTAGATGTTGCTACTACGTGCTATTCGGAAATACTCCAAATATCTACTATACTATACGAATCCGTTTCACTACTCATAGTTATTCGGATTAGTGTCAAAGCTTGCATCGACATAACCCTTTACGACGAACTCTTTAACCACCTCCATAATCAAGAAAAAACCCTTAGTCCATTTAGTTACCAAGGATAACTTTGACCGCTGCTAGTGATTCAATCATGGATCACTCTCTGTACCTCTCAACAGACTTTGAGGGAAGGCAAACACCAGCTGCGGTACTTAGCATGGCATACTTCAGATTCTATGGCCAAGGCATAGAAGATGACCTATTTTGAACTCCGTCTTTGCTGATCTATTTTGAACTCCTTCAAAAACTTGTCAAGGCATGCATCTTGTTGAAACTTCTATTAAGCGTTTCTATCTATCTTCGTAGATTTTGATGCTCAACGTTAAAGTAGCGCAATCCAGGTATTCCTTTGAAAAACTCCTTTCAAACAACCTTTTATGCTTTATAGAAATTCTACATTACTTCTGATCCACAATATGTCAACCACATATACTTATTAGAAATTCTATAGTACTCCCACTCACTTCTTTGGAAATACAAGATTCTCATAAACCTTGCACAAACCCAAAAACTTTGATCATCTCATCAAATTGTATATTCCAACTCCGAGATGCTTGCAACAGTCCATTGAAGGATTGCTGGATCTTGCATACTTGTTAGTATCTTTAGGATCGACAAAACCTTCTGGTTGTATTACATACAATCTTTCCTCAAGGAAAACGTCGAGGAAACAATGTTTTGACATCCTATGTGCAATATTTCATAAATAATGCACCAACTACTAACATAATTCTAAGAGACTTTTAGCATCGCTACGAGTGAGAAAGTCTCATCATAGTCAACTATTTGATCTTGTCGAAAACATCTTTGCGACAAGTCGAGCCTTTCTTAATAGTGACTTATCACCATCATCGTCTATCTTTCTTTTAAAGATCCATCTTTACTTAATAGTCTTACTACCATCAAGAAGTTCTTCCAAACTCTACACTTTGTTTTATACATGGATACTCTCTCGGATTTCATGGCCTCCAGCTATTTGTTGGAATCCGGGCCCACCATTGCTTCTCCATACCTCGCAGGTTCATTGTTGTTCAACAACATGACCTCCAAGACAGGGTCACCGTACCACTCTACAGCAGTACGCGACCTATTCGACCTACGAGGTTTGTAGTAACTTGATCCCAACTCAATGATCACCATCATCAGTTTTTCTACTTCAATTGGTGTAGGCGCCACAGGAATAACTTCTTACGCCCTGCTACACTCTGGTTGAAGTGATGGTTCAATAACCTCATCAAGTTCTATCACCCTCCCACTCAATTCTTTCGAGACAAACCTTTCCTCGAGAAAGGACCCGTTTCTAGAAACAATCACTTTGCTTCCGGATGTGAGATAGGAGATGTACCCAACTGTTTTGGATATCCTATGAAGATGCATTTATCCGCTTTGGGTTCGAGTTTATTTGACTGAAACTTTTTCACATAAGTGTCGCAGCCCCAAACTTTTCAAGAAACGACAGCTTAGATTTCTCTAAACCTCAGTCTATACTGTGTCATCTCAACGGAACTACGTGGTGCCCTATTTAAAGTGAATGCGGTTGTCTCTAATGCATAACCCATAAATGATTGCGGTAATTTGATAAGAGACATCATAGTATGCACCATATCAAATAGGTCGCGGCTATGACGTCCGGACACATCATCACACTATGGTGTTCCAGATGACATGAACTGCGAAACAATTTTCACTTTGTCCTAACTGCGCACCAAAAACTCGTAACTCAAATATTCATCTCTATGATCATATCGTAGACAGTTTATCCTCTTGTCACGGCGATCCTTACTCTGAAATTTCCTTGAACTTTTCAATATTTCAGACTTGTGATTCATCAAGTAAATACTCCTATATCTACTCAAATCGTCAGTGAAGTAAGAACATAACGATATCCACTGTGTGCCTTAGCACTTATTGGACTACACACATCAAAAATGCATTACTCCCAACAAGTTACTCTACTAGTTTCATGTGGCATCTTTTTCATGTCTCAAGTGATTCAAAATCAAGTGAGCCCAAACGATCCATATCTATGGAGTTTCTTCATCCATTTATACCAACACGTATGGTTTGCATGTCTCAAACTTTTCAAAAATGAGTGAGTACAAAGATCCATCAGTATGGAGCTTCTTCATGCATTTTATACCAACATGACTCGAGTAGCAGTGCCACAACTAAGTGGTACTATCATTATTACTTTGTATCTTCTGTCACCAATATTATGAACATGTGTAACACTACAATCGAGATTAAATAAACCATTGAGGGTAATTATTCAAGCAAATAGAATAACTATTATTCTCTTTAAATGAATAATCGTATTGCAATAAACATGATCCAATCATGTTCATGCTCAACGCAAACACCAAATAACAATTATTTAGGTTTTACCACCAATCTCGATGATAGAGGGAGCGTGCGATGTTTGATCACATCAAGCTTGGAAGCACTTCCAGCACGTATTCTCACCTTGCCTTTAGCTAGTCTCCGTTTATACCGTAGCTTTCATTTCGAGTTAATAATCACTTAGCAACCGAACCGGCATCCAATACCCTCGTGCTACTAGGAGTACTAGTAAAGTACACATCAATATCATGTATATCAAATATACTTCTGTTGACTTTGCCAGCCTTCTTATCTACCAAGTATCTAGGGTAGCTCCGCCTGAGTGACCGTTCCCCTCATAACAGAAGCACTTAGTCTCGGGTTTGGGTTCAACTTTGGGTTTCTTTATTAGAGCAGCAACTGGTTTGCCGTTTCATGAAGTATCCCTTCTAGCCCTTGCCTTTCTTGAAACTTAGTGGTTTTACAAACCATCAACAATTGATGCTCCTTCTTGATTTCTACTTTCGCAGTGTCAAAATATCGCAAATCGCTCAAGGATCGTTGTATCTATCCTTGATATGTTATAGTTCATCACGAAGCTCTCACAGCTTGGTGGCAGTGACTTTAGAGAACCATCACTATCTTATTTGGAAGATTAACTCCCACTTGATTCAAGCGATTGTCGTACTTAGACAATCTGAGCACACGCTTAACGATTGAGCTTTTCTCCTTTACTTTGTGGACAAAGAATCTTGTCGGAGGTCTCATACCTCTTAACAAGGGCACGAGCATAAAATCGCAATTTCATCTCTTTAGAACATCTCTTATGTTCCGTGACGTTTCAAAACATCTTCGACGCCTTGCTTCTAAGCCATTAAGTATTTTGCACTGAACTATCACGTAGTCATCAGAAACGTGTATGTCGGATGTTCACAACATCCACAGACGACGCTTGAGGTGCAGCACACCGAGTGGTGCATTAAGGACATAAGCCTTCTGCGCAACAACGAGGACAATCCTCAGTTTTACAGACTCAGTCCGCAAAGTTGCTACTATCAACTTTCAACTAAATTTTCTCTAGGAACATATAAAAACAGTAGAGCTATAGCTCAAGCTACATCGTAATTCGCAAAGACCATTAGACTATGTTCATGATAATTAGTTCAATTAATCATATTACTTAAGAACTCCCACTCAAAAAGTACATCTCTCTAGATATTTGAGTGGTACATGATCCAAATCCACTATCTCAAGTCCGATCATCACGTGAGTCGAGAATAGTGTCACTGGTAGGCATCTCTATGCTAATCATATCAACTATACGATTCATGCTCGACCTAGCGGTCTCATGTGTTCCGAGGCCATGTCTGCACATGCTAGTCTCGTCAAGTTTAACCCGAGTGTTCCGCGCGTGCAACTGTTTTGCACCCTTTGTATGTGAACATTGAGTCTATCACACCCGATCATCACGTGTTGTCTCGAAACGACGAACTGTCGCAATGGTGCACAGTCGGGGAGAACACAATTTGAGCTTGAAATTTTAGTGAGAGATCACCTCAAAATGCTACCGTCGTTCTAAGCAAGATTAGGTGCAGAAATGATTAACATCACATGTAATTCATAAGTGACATGATATGGCCATGATCAAGTTCTCCTTGATCTCCATCACCAAAGCACCGGTATGATCTTCTTGTCACCGGCTGAGTGGTGCTTTTGCAGTGCGCCACTAGTGTGCTGAGTGGTGCGCCACTAGTATGAATATTAGGTATTTATTTTATTTTTTCTGATATTTTCATAGATTACAAAATATATTATTGCACAGAATGTAGAGAGCACAACATATAAACAACAGATTTATCGAATACAATAGAAGATTAGTCTCCGAATACAATTCATCATATTAGTCTCCGAATTTAAAATACCGAACAAAGTTAGAACATTACAAGTCTCGAGACCGCGAGTAGCGAGTTTGTCTTCACATTACAAGTCGATATCGATCATCTAAACCACCATCACATAGAAGAGAGCTGCGGTCATCACGATGAGCATAATCGCGATGAAACTGGTCTTCATCCGGTTCCTCCAACGCTCCCTCCTCTCTCCCGCTAGATAGCGTGCGTATCTAACCATCGGCATAGCGATGCGCCAGGACAGCCTAGTGGCTGCCACGTGGCTGCCCCGGGTAGCACATCTCCTCTATGCCGACGGTTTAACCGTCGCCATAGGTGCTGACTAGAACAAAAAAAAGGAATGCAAATTACAAAGTATTTCTATGATGTATTACAGTGGAATGTAGCTGAAATATACAGTGCAAGAAAATATACAACAAAAAAACCTAAGGAATTAAAATGCTTTATCTCTATTTCCATGGAATACAAACCGGAGTACACATTAAGCTCAGAATTATACAAACAGGATGACACATTAATTTGTGGTATATGAATTACACAGAAGTACTACTGCAAGTAGACATGAAGTAGGCATGAATACAAACATTTCAAGAGCAACAGGATTCACTTGAATACTACACTATAAGTACGAAGAAAGCTAAAAATATATAGGCTCGCCGTGGAGTGGCATCAAGCAAGAAAGCTAGGAGTAAACCATCCAGCCCAGCCCTGCTAGTTTAGTTTCACAACCAAGCACAATAGAAACTATTCAAAAGAATTATTGAGCACACCTTGTGCGGGGCATCATCATGGTCGCCGTCCAGGTAGGACGAGATGATGTCCTCCTCGTCATCCTTGGGAATGGGGACCCCGTCGTCCTCCATGGAGTTGGGCACTTGCCGTTCCAAATAAAAAAAACAAATAATTTAGATCAGCAAGAACGAGATTGGAGTACAAGCCAAACATTTTCTATGCAATAGCAATTTTACTTAGTTAAACAAACAAGAATGGAAGAAACTCTCTCTCTTTCTCTCCCTCTCGCTTTTCCTAAGCAAGAATGGAAGTTATAGAAAACATAGAAGATCAATTGTTGGAATCAGTAACACCGTCCTTATCTCAAACTCTTTGTCGACAGAACAAAAACACAATAATGTGAAAAGAATTAGTGGCGCATATGTATGGGCCTCCCCAGCCAAATTAACTAAATTGTAATGGTTTTGGAGCCACAAGCCTCCAAATTGAAAGCATCCTGCCATTTACCAAAAAGAAGTGTTATATCGAGCCTGTGTGTACTCTACATGGGAACAAATCATCTCAACAGTGAGTACCAAAGCAGGTTCGCCCAGATCCATTTACATAAATGAGCAGCACATAAAATACTTGATCCAATGCATATCAATACCACTGTAATTGTTAGAAATTTCCTAAATAGTTCAGCATCTACAAGTGTGATACGCATAGGACACGCCTAGCAGTGGAGCATCTAGAGATTAATAGATTTATTCATGCATCATCACACAGGTTATTTAATTTCATGAAGCCATGGTTCAAACAACAAAACTGAAAGCCATCCCCCTCAACCTCTGCATTTCACACAAAGTCACCAGTTGCTTAAGGCACTACTAGTTGATGTGCTACAAGAATAAATTTGTGAAGCCCATGTGGGAAAGTTACATGAAAGGAAGTCGCCGCATAATCCGCATACAGTTCAGAACAAGAACAGGAGCACTAGACAAGGGAATGAATTTTTGAAGCTCCTCCTCGAAACTAGACTTGAGCAGAGCAGCAATAACTTAGGAAAAAACAGAGCGAGAGGGGTCCACCTTGTCTGGGAAGTCGGGGTGGATGGCCTCACCGCAACGGAGCTCATCGGGCTTCCAGTGGTCGCCATTCTCCTCGTTGGTGTCATCCATGGAACTACTGCGAATCGGACAAATGAGTAAGGGATTCAAAGAGAGAAGGGATGAGGGGAGATGGGTTGAGGTCGCCGCTGCACCGGCGGAACCTAGGAGCTTGTACAAAATACATAGAGATAAATTCACAATTGTGGTAGGTGTCAGTGCATTTTGCAAGGGAGGAAAAAAATAATGCTTGGTCCACTCAAATCAGCCACCCTCGTGCTAATGTTTGTTACCTTTGGTCGATAAATAATATAAATTCTTCTCAAAGTGTCCAGTTCTAAATTAAAGGTAAATCTGGTAAGCATATCAGTAGAAGTATACTAGTATAGCACAATGCTTTAGTGTCCTTGTGTGGGGCATCATCATGGTCGCTGTCCAGGTCGGAGTAGATGATGCGCTCCTCGTTGGCTTGGGCATGGGGTCCCTGTCGCTGTCCAGGTCGGACTAAATTCAATCTTGAATAATGAACTAACTAAGAGAGAATAATAAGAAACGAGCTAGATTAGACATAAGCAATTCCGCAAAGACCCACGTGCTGAATGTGAACCAACTTATTTGGAGGCACCTTATTACTAACATGAAAAACCAAAGCACACAAATTGAAATTAGTACTTGCAGCCCTTGCTTGGGCAGGAATGAAAGTAGGTACATCATTTTGCCACGGCTGATGAGTTCAGAGGTTGCAATTATTATTAATAGATAACGCCAATCTAATATATGTTCAACTAGAAATACTAGTATTTGTTGCAACCCTAGGCTAGTACTCCCTCCGTCCGGAATTACTTGTCGTGGAAATGGATGTATCTAGATGTATTTTAGTTCTAGAGACATCCATTCAGGATGGAGGGAGTACTTAGTTGCAAAAAGCTTACTTTCTACTAGTCCCTAGGAGAATGGCTTGACAAGAGTAACAAACTTTAGGTCCAACCAGGCACGCAGGGAGATTTATTAAAGTAGATAGCTAGGACCTTATCTGTGTCTAGATTGGTATAGAAAGAAAAAAAGATGCTAGAGGCCACATCATAAAATTAAACTGCCACCAAATTAAATAGCAGACAGAGTGTGAACAATGAACTGACCAAGAGAATACGAAGAAAGGGGCTGAATCTGAACCAATAACTGATTTGGAGGCACCTAGCTAATTAATAGTAACATGAAAAACCAGAGCATATATGCAAACTAGTTAGGGAAATCAACCATTTTGCCACATCAGATGAGTTGAGTTCACAAACTAGGGCCAATCAAATATCCTTTCAACTAGAAATACTATTTACTATCTGCTGTAACCCACAGCCATGAGTTCACAGGGCAAAAAGCTTTACAACATAAATCACTAAATTTATAGTTTACCCTATTAAGAACAAGAGAGTGAATCAAAAAAGAAAAGAAAAACCATCTACATGTCGAATCGGGGAAGGGGAAGCAACGCGACGAACAAGAGGGATGAGAAGCGGCCGAGAAACGGTGGTACCTTCCTTGAGCACGAACGACCTCGGAGCAGAATCGTGTGTTGTTCACAAGCATGGAGATTTATTAAAGTCTCTAGATTGTTAGAAAGAAAACATGATGGTACAAGCAGGCCACGTGATAAAATTAAACTAGCTATCTGAATACAGGAGAAGGGTGGAGAAATGCAAGGTCGAAATTGTCGGTGGGCGACTAAACTAGCATCGAGAGGATTGTGAACTATTGTGGCAAAGATGACCAAAGGTCCCCTACCCAAACATTGTACTTTCCCATGATATAAAATCTATTGAGAACAGAGCACCGAGCAACCAGTGTTGTTTCAACAGTGGCAGACCCAAGAAACATCATCATATTCGGACCAAAATTGAGGCCAACGCTTCTTCGACGTTATGGCGCGCAATCAGCTCCAGGAACGACTAACCTGCAACAAGTTCACAAGAGTTGCAGATGTTACATTTGCTTTGCTCTGAACGTAGAATCGCACTTAGTGAGGAATAGTAGGCGATGCACCCAATATTGTAGGTACGATGTGGTAACCTGCAACCTTTCCTGGACACAAGCAAGGTTCAGAGTGTACAGACACTTGCAGGTTTACTGTATCATCATTAGGCCAATGTCAAAGTGGTTCAACAAGAATCTGTTCACTAAACAAGGTTGCTCCAAACAATGAACAGGGTTTAGTGATTCAGTCAGAGGCTTGCAAGATTGTAGTGTATGGCACTAATATTTTGAGCCATATGCTATTTTCTTCAGTGAGCAGCGAACAACATCAACATTCCAGCAACCATGACACTTGCGTGTCAAAAGTCTCTAGATTGTTAGAAATAAAACATGACGGCACCATAATTAAGTAGCTGGCAGAGCCTGAACAATGAACTCGCTAAGAGGGACTACACGAATACGAGCTGAATCTGAACTAACAACTTATTTGGAGGCACCTAGATTATTAATAGCAAAATTAGTTTCCCCTATCTGCTGAATCTGAACTAACGCTAAGAGGGCATACACAGAAATGAACTCGTAATATTTGCTGCAACCCTAGGTGAAATTCTTACTTCCTTTCTTCTAGTACGAGCTAGGAGAATGGTTTCCCCTATCAATCAAGAACAAGAACTGAGGAAGCAACGAACAGGGGAGGGAATAGCGGCGAAGCGATCGACAAACGGCGGTACCTTCCTTCCTTCCTTGAGCACGCACGACCTCAGAGGAGATTGAAACGGCGGCTGACGATGCCGCTCGACCTCGGAGGAAAGAAGAGGAACACCTACCCGGAGCGAATCGGAGCCCGGGACCTCGCCGGCCAGCCGAGGAGGCGGGGGAGGAGGACGACACCTCGCTGCGCGGCGGCGGTGGGATGCGTAGGGTCATGGGGAAGACCACGGGGGCGGCGTGGGAGGAGAGGGTGCGTGCGGCATCGCCATGGCGGGCGGCGGCGACGCCTGCTTCTGTTGGCCGGCGGCGCGGCGCGAGGAACACTAGCTGTGGCTGCGCGAGGAGGCTGCGGGGAGGGAGCGAGGGGTGGGAGATGGAGGAAAGGGGAAGCGAGAGGAGGAGCAGACATATGCCTTTTTTTTGCAAAACTACTAATGGCGCACCACCAGCTGGTGCGCCTTAGTAACTTGGTTACTAATGGCGCACCAGCTGGTGGTGCACCATTAGTAGTTTTGCAAAAAAAAAAATATAGTAGTGGCGCACTGGTTGAGTGGTGCGCCATTACTAGTTAAACTAGTAATGGCGCACTCTCCCCGGGTGCGCCATTAGTAATTTTGCAAAAAGAAAATTGTTAGTAGTGGCGCACCGTTTGTGTGGTGTGCCATTAGTGTCGATCACACTAATGGCACACCTGCACAAGGTGCGCCACTGCTATATAGTAGTGGCGCACTACTTGTCTGTTGCGCCATTAGTGTCTATATCATCTATAGCCCTTTTTCTAGTGGTGCAAGCATAACCTGCAAAAATAAGTTACGCGTCCTCTAATTGTTGTTGCATGTTTTACGTGGTTGCCGTGGCTATGTAGTCGGATCGCATATTACTTATGAAACACCACAACAGAGATGTATGAATTGCTATTTCACCTCTCTCCAAGGACATCCTCGGTCAAATCCGATTCAACTAAAGTTGGAGAAACCGACACTCGCCAGTCATGTTTGAGCAACAGGGTTGCTCGTAGAGATGATAAGTACCGACCCGACTCAACGAGTCAAGCCTCTGGTGTTTCTCTACCATCCCAAGGTCATGCTGGTACACACACAGTACATAATGTATATATTCAAGAGTGCAATCACACAGCTTTATTAATCGAAATCTCATAAAGAGTACTTTATTACAATAAAGGAGTACAATAAAGTGGCTGAAGGCCAACTCATGAGATTATCTAACGAAGACTAAGCGGAAGCATCAGGTAGACGAGTCCATCCGACTCCAAGGGCATGTCGCTGAGCGTAGAACCGTAGCCTCACTCCTGGTCGGAAAAGTACTCCGCAACATGATACGTTGCAGCCGTGTAGGTCAGCATATTGAATATGCTGGCAAATCATCAAGAGAGGGAGTAAAATAATCACTATCTCTACATGCATATCTGGCCGGTGGAGCTAAGTTTTTGCATAAAGCTAGTTTTATCCTACAACAAAAGGGTTTGAAAGCAACAATATTACTAGATAGTTTGTTGTTAACGAGATGGTTCCGCCAACTAGTTCTTGTACCCGAATAGTTGTTAACACCCACATCATTATTAAGTTGTGTCGAGAGTTCAGGGGAAATTCAATGCCTTCGGCTCAAGTTGTCCATGACCGTGGACACGGCTAATCGATTAGGTTGAGTACTCTGCAGAGTTTTGCACACGTTCCCCACAAGATTTGATCGCCTCCGGGTTTGTCCTCGCATTTCAGGGTGTTTGAAGACCGGATGATCAAAACATGGTCTTTCAACAGGTCCCTCTGAATCCCTGTCGGTGCCCATCCATTCCTACCGTTCGTCTACATCTGCTAGCACCGCCTGTCCAGAGTCGCCGCGTTGTCCAACCAAGCCAGAGCCCATAATGACTTGTGGCTGTGCAGGTAAGCCTTGAGTCTTGAAGTCTCCGTCCGTCTCTTCGAGCCTGGGTGAAGCTTTCCGCAGGATGACATGGCCTCTCCAGCATCCCGGGCATCCACTGGGTTCTCCAGGGAGCCGATCAACCGTCCTTCACCCAGAGTTGCATTGCGTCCAAGGTATTGAAAATCTTGTCTTAGTCCGGTCTTGGTTATTATATCAACCTCGCATCACTCGTGGATTACACTCAACCGATAACCCGTCTACTTAAGCATAGCAAATATAACATTGTCGTCCCGGGGCCAAGTATCGGGGTTGTTGTGTTCCTACCACATGATACTACAACTATGACTAAAGTTTCCAAGTACCTAGGCAGTATGCAAATAGGGCAAAGAAGGTGATCTACTATGCATTGAAAACATAGGTAAAATAACATGATCAAAGATGACTTGCCTTGATGATAGTTGTCCTGCTCGAGCGTCTCTAAGTAACACGCTTCGCACTCTGGATGATCTACCGATACAAACACAAAGCACACCATAAGCAATTCAATCATGCCACGAGTAAAAATAACATCACATGCAATGATTGGCAAACGACTACGCAAAAGAATTTTATCGCGCGTCGGTAGGACAGAAACTTGTTTCTGTTGAAAACACTAGTAAAAATACTTGGAAAATTCTGAAAATTCTACCATAGTAAGATTTTATCACTAGAAAACAGTAGCAAAAAGAATCAACTCAATATCGTTTTTCAAACTCCTCGAATAGGCAAAAGAGTGTTTACACTAAATCTGCTCTAACTTATATTTAAAAATTCCCAACACAGAAAAATTATATATTTTTCAAAACTACAGAAAATTTGTGAGCTACTGGAAAAATAATCAATGTCATTGGACGTAGGGATAAACTGTTGTGATCAAAACAAGATTGAAAGTTTTTGTTTTCGAAATCTGGACAGAAAATTACAAAACTGCTAGTGCTAATGAGGTTACACGTGGCAAGATGTTAATGGCTGAGATGGAGTGCATGAAATAGAGAGAGAGAGGTTGCTACCTGCTGCTGGGGGTGTTGCACCGGCAAGAAAGGAGATGGCCGGCGAGGAAGGAGGGAGTAGCTCCGGGCGGTGGGGCGTCGGGCGGCGGCGGTGAGGTTCCTCCTCCGCGGAGAAGAGGCGGCGGTGGAGAGAGAGTTCGTGGAGGGCTCCTCCTCCGGGCGACGCCGAGGTGCAGCAGCTTTCGGGCTGCTGCCGCTGCTCGCGGCGGCGGCTAGGGCGGCGGTGGGGTGAGGCGCCGGTGGAGACGACGGCTAGGGTTGGGGAGAGGTGACGGTGGGGGGGGGGGGGTTATATAGGCTTAGGGGAGGAGAGTAGAAAGGAAGGAGAGGGAGAACTTTGGGAAAGGGATCACGGGAGAGAAAATAGGAAAGAGAGGGAGAGGTGGCGGTGGAGACAAAAAGGAAAAGGAGGGAGGATAAATAGGAAAGAGAGAATAAGGAAAGGGGAGGGAGGAGAACGTGGGGGAGGGGGTTGCATGCATGGAAGGTGCATGCGTGCATGCATGGGGGCGGCTGGGCTGAGCCCTTGTGGCTCGGCCTGGCAGTTTTCTCTCTTTTTTTTTTAAAGAACACACAGCAGTAAAAAAAAAATAATAAAATATGGCCTCACTAACAAATACTATAAAGAGTACTAATATATATAATACATATAGGAACCCTAGTTCCACCTAATGCAAAAAAAAAATTAAAAAAGTTTTATGCAAATAGATCACACAACGCGATCGAAAAACTCGACTAAAATAATTCGGAGTTTGGAAAAATTTGCAAAAACCAAAAATGGTGACTTTAACTCACACGGGAGAAGTCATATTATCTCCGCTCCCATAAATTGCCCGCAGTCACATAACGATAATTTTTTTCAGAAGAATGCAATGATGCATAAAATATGGAATGCAAATGAACGATCTATTAACATCCTAATTTATGAAAATTGGGATGTTACAAAACTACCCACCTTAAGATGAATCTCGCCCTCGAGATTCGGGTTGGCTAGAAAATAGGTGCGGGTTGTCTCGACGAAGGTCCTCTTCTCGTTCCCAGGTGGCTTCTTCCTCGGTGTGGTGGCTCCACAACACCTTGCAGAACTTGATGATCTTGCTGCGGGTAACTCTGTTGGCGGTCTCGAGCATCCGGACGGGTTTCTCCTCATACGTCAGATCGCTGTCAAGCTGTATGGCCTCTAGGGGCACTGTATCTCTCAACGGAACATCGGCCATCTCAGCGTGGCATTTCTTCAACTTGGAAACATGGAAGACATCATGAACTGCGGACAATCCTTCCGGCAGTTCCAGTTTGTATACAACTTCGCCTCTACGTTCAAGAATTTTGTAGGGGCCAATGAAACGTGGTGCTAGTTTTCCTTTCACACCGAATCTCTTGATTCCTCGAAGTGGAGACACCCGAAGATATGCTCGGTCTCCCACTTCGTACGTTACTTCCTTGCGTTTGCTGTCGGCATAACTCTTCTGCCTGGACTGAGCTATCTTGAGTCGGTCACGAATAAGCTTGACCTTCTCTTCCGAATCTCGGATGAGGTCGGGACCAAAAAGTTGTCGGTCTCCAACTCCATCCCACATCAACGGTGTTCTGCACCTCCTTCCGTATAGAGCTTCGAAAGGGGCCATCTTCAGACTGGTCTGGTAGCTGTTGTTGTATGAGAACTCGGCATACGGTAAATTGTCATCCCAACTAGACCCATAGTCTAGTGCGCAAGCTCTCAACATGTCTTCCAGAATCTGATTAACTCTCTCGGTCTGTCCATCTGTCTGCGGGTGAAATGTTGTGCTGAACTCCAATCTTGTTCCCAAGGTTTCGTGCAGTTGGTGCCAAAATTTTGATGTGAACTGAGTCCCTCTATCGGACACAATGCTCTTCGGTACTCCGTGCAAACATACGATCCTAGTCATATAAATCTTGGCCAGCTTGGCACTCGTGTAGGTAGTCTTCACCGGAATGAAGTGAGCTACCTTGGTCAAACGATCGACCACAAGCCAAATAGAATCATAGCTAGAACGGGTCCTGGGTAATCCTGTGATGAAGTCCATACCAAGCTTTTCCCATTTCCATTCGGGTATCGGCAGAGGTTGGAGCAAACCTGCTGGCTTCTGATGCTCGGCTTTTACTCGCTGACAAACATCGCATATAGCTACGTACTCGGCAATGTCTTTCTTCAATCCTGTCCACCAGAAACTTTCTTTCAGATCCAGATACATCTTGGTGTTACCGGGGTGTATCGAGTACGGGGAATCATGAGCTTCCTGAAGTATCAACTTCCTTAGTTCGGGATCATTGGGCACATAGATGCGATCCTCAAACCATAAAGTTCCGTGTTCATCCTCACGAAAACCTTTAGTTTCCCGTCTTGCATTTTCTGCTTAATCTCAGCTATCTCTTTGTCAGCCTTCCGTGCTTCACGGATCTTTTCCGTCAAAGTATATTGAATTTCCAGTGTGGCAAAAAATCCTCTTGGAACTATCTCCAATTTGAGATCTCGGAGATCATCGACTAACTCCTGGGGTAATCCTCCCGCTGTGAGCGTGTTCACATAACTCTTGCGGCTCAACGCATCGGCTACAACATTTCCCTTGCCTGGATGATAATGCAATCTCATGTCATAGTCCTTGATCAACTCTAGCCATCGCCTCTGTCTGAGGTTCAACTCCTTCTATGTGAAGATATACTTCAGGCTCTTGTGATCAGTGTAAACATCACAACTATTTCCGATCAGGAAATGTCTCCAGGTCTTGAGAGCGTGCACTACGGCTGCTAGTTCCAAGTCATGTGTGGCATAATTCAACTCATGAGGTCTGAGTTGTCTGGATGCATAGGCAACAACATTGCCTTCTTGCATGAGCACTCCTCCGAGTCCTTGACGAGAATCATCACAGTAAACCTCGAAATCCTTCTGAATGTTCGGCAATATCAGCACTGGGGCTGTAACAAGACGTTTCTTCAGCTCTTGAAAACTGGTTTCACAATCCTCAGTCCAAACATACTTGGATTCCTTCTTCAATAACTCTGTCATGGGCTTGGCAATCTTTGAGAAATTCTCAATGAACCTCCGGTAATATCCGGCAAGTCCGAGGAAACTGCGGATCTCCTTGACTGACGTGGGTGCTACCCATTCGGTGACTGCTGCGACCTTGGCAGGGTCCACTGCTATGCCTTCTCCTGAGATGACGTGTCCGAGAAATCCGGCTTCCTTCAACCAAAACTCACATTTGCTGAACTTTGCATATAGCTTATGCTCTCGAAGCTTCTCCAGAACTAGACGCAGATGTTCCTTATGTTCCTCTTCGTTCTTGGAGAATATCAGTATGTCATCGATGAACACCACGACAAACTTGTCCAAGTACTCCATAAATACCTTGTTCATCAGATTCATAAAATATGCCGGAGCATTAGTCAGTCCAAATGACATGACCGTGTACTCATACAAGCCGTACCGAGTGGTAAAGGCTGTCTTGGGTATATCCTGTTCACGAATCTTCAACTGATGATACCCGGATCGAAGATCGATCTTTGAGAATATGCGAGCTCCAACTAACTGATCAAACAGATCATTGATCATCGGCAAGGGGTACTTGTTCTTGATGGTCACATCGTTCAATGCACGATAATCGACAACCATTCTCAGGGACTTGTCCTTCTTTTCAACCAAGAGCACTAGGGCTCCCCAAGGTGAAGAACTTGGGCGAATATACCCTTTGTCCAATAACTCTTTAATTTGCTTCTTGATTTCTATCAAGTCATTTGCGGGCATGCGATAGGGTCTCTTGGATATCGGGGCTGTTTCTGGTAATAGCTCAATCAAGAACTCAATCTCTCTATTGGGTGGCATGCCCGTCAATTCTTCCGGAAATACATCTGGGTACTCCTGTACAATCGGTACTTCCTCCTGGACTACTCCCGTGAGAGAGTTTACTCGCTTACTCCGGGTCGGGCGCTGAGACACGTACTTAATCCGCTTCTGCTCGGGGGTGGTGAGCAAAATAGACTTAAGGGCACAGTCGATATTCCCTTTATGCTTTGCCATCCAATCCATGCCTAGGATTACATCCAATCCCTGGGACTCTAATACGATGAGGTCGGTGGGGAAATTATGGTTCCCGATGTTGAGACTCAAAGCATGGCATCCTATCCCGGCTGTCATCATGCCTCCTGGGGAACTGACCTTAATAGGTTGGCTGAGGGTTCTAGTTGGCAAACTATATTTTTCCACAACTACGCTTGATATGAATGAATGCGTTGCACTAGAATCAAAAAGTACCAATACTGGATGTGAATTTAGCAAAAACTTACCAACCACAGTATCAGGGTGATCATAGACCTCTTCCACATCAATGTGGTTCACCTGAGCTCGAGGAAAAGGATTGGGCTTCCTTGCTGCAGAGTTTCCGTTGCCGTTGCCGTTTCCCTGCTTGTTCTGGGGACAATCAGTGGCATAGTGTCCCTTCTTCTGACACTTGAAGCAAGTGATGTGAGTCAGATCCTTCTGAGCTGGAGCTGAATTCTGCTGAGTGCCAGTACCGCCATTCTTGAAGTTGTTGTTGTTGCGGTGATTCCCATTTCCTCCATGGTTGTGGCCTCCATGGTTGTGCACAGGGTGGGTATGCTGAACATGTCCACCAAACTTACCAGATCCAGTCCCGGTATTCCCTGAGTAGGGGGTGTAGCGAGGCTTCTGCTGAGTGCCGGAGTTGAACTTTCCAACCCCATATTTTCGCTTGCGGTTCTCCATCTGCTGATGTTTCCCCTCCAAGATGAGGGCCTTATCAACCAGCTCCTGGTAGTTGTTGAAGGTGGCTACCGTCAATTGGATGCTCAGCTCATCATTCAGTCCTTCCAAGAACTTCTCCTGCTTGGCGGCATCATCAGCCACATCTCCAGGTGCATAACGGGCGAGCATGCTGAAATCATCAACGTACTGGGCCACAGTGCGACTCCCCTGGCGTAAGTTGCGAAACTCACGCTTCTTCAGACTAATTGCACCAGCTGAGACATTTGCGGTGCGGAAGGCTTGCTTGAATTGCTCCCAAGTGACTCCAGCAATGGGATAAGTGGTGGTGTAGTTCTCCCACCATGCAGCTGCAGGGCCTTCAAGTTGATGCACGGCAAAACGCACCTTCTCAGCTTCAGTACAACCATAAGTGATAAGTTCACGCTCCATCTTGCGAAGCCAATCATCTGCCACAATGGGCTCAATGCTGCTGGAGAAAGTTGGAGGGTTCAACCTCAGAAAACGGGTAAGGTTGTCGGCTTGGGGTGGGGGAGGGTTGTTGTTGTTGTTCTGGTTCTGGATGATCAGCTGCATCAGGGTGTTTTGTTGCTGGATCAACTGGGTGAGTTCCGGCAGAAAGTTGGAGGTAGGGGCGCGTCTCGGAGGCATCTGATGTTTGTGGAGGGGTGAGATTAGCATAGAACAATGGTCTAAGAGGAATTACACTACCCATATGAATGCAACACACAAATATCACACCACACATTTTATTCAATCATCACAAGGTTCACACGATGATACAAAATTCGATAGTCCTAAACATCGGCCTAAAACGTAAAACGATAAAGTAAAATTGGGTGTCTAGTCTAAGTGTCCTCCTCAAAATAGCATAGTGTCGGGTCCTTCGGTGGAGCTTTCTTCATAGTCCTCGTCGTTGCTGATCACGGGGGCTACGTCTCCTTCGGGATGAAGGTTCTCGCCCATGTCCAGTTCCTCCTCGAGGTATGCAACTCGAGTCTTCAGCTTCTTGATCTGCTCCAGAAAATCCTTCACTTCCAGCTCATGCTCATAGTGGGCTTCCCGGGCTGCATCTTCAAGTTCAAGCTCGCGGAGTGATAGTTGCTTGATCTTCCTGGCGTCCTTGATCGCGTGGTACTCCAGAGTTCCGCTGTGCTTCTCCAAGGTCTGGGCATAAGACAAGAGAGCGTCATTGGTCTTGCTTGAGATGATGTCTCCGTCTTCATTTCTCCGAGATACAGTGAATAGGTCTGGAGAGATAGGGCAGCCTTTGTATTCATCCTTGATACGTCCGAGTGCACAATGAATCGCCATGTCCCTTCCGAGAATCTAGTTGGGTGCGATGAACTTGAAATCCATTGGCTCAGTGCGCGGCTCGAATGTCCTTCCGGGAATATGCACCTCGATCCTGTAGCGTGAATCCTCCGGGTAAGACGAAGTTGGCTTCCCTGTGATAGTCGGCAGAGCAATCCTCCAATCCTTGGTGATCTGCACCAGCTCTTTTCCGAATGGCATAGTGGTGTCGGGCTGGCAAAACTCCGTGAACTTAACAGGGACGAAGGTGGCCATCTAAACATTGGAAAATCGGAGAGAAGTCAGAAATGATCCGAAGAGGAAATAGAAGATTAAGAGAAAATAGTTTTCTTCCTAAGGCTTTTCCAATCCTAGAGGTTACGTCCTAAGGTCAGCGTGTGCTCTGAATACCATTTCTGTAACGACCCGACTCAACGAGGCAAGCCTCTGGTGTTTCTGTACCATCCCAAGATCATGCTGGTACACACACAGTACATAATGTATATATTCAAGAGTGCAATCACACAGCTTTATTAATCGAAATCTCATAAAGAGTACTTTATTACAATAAAGGAGTACAATAAAGTGGTTGAAGGCTAACTCGTGAGATTATCTAACGAAGACTAAGCGGAAGCATCAGGTAGACGAGTCCATCCGACTCCAAGGGGATGTCGCTGAGCGTAGAACCGTAGCCTCACTCCTGGTCGGAAAAGTACTCTGCAACATGATACGTTGCAGCCGTGTAGGTCAGCATATTGAATATGCTGGCAAATCATCAAGAGAGGGAGTAAAATAATCACTATCTCTACATGCATATTTGGCCGGTGGAGCTAAGTTTTTGCATAAAGCTAGTTTTATCCTACAACAAAAGGGTTTGAAAGCAACAATATTACTAGATAGTTTGTTGTTAACGAGATGGTTCCGCCAACTAGTTCTCGTACCCGAATAGTTGTTAACACCCA
Source organism: Hordeum vulgare subsp. vulgare (assembly GCF_904849725.1). Lineage (NCBI taxonomy): Eukaryota > Viridiplantae > Streptophyta > Magnoliopsida > Poales > Poaceae > Hordeum > Hordeum vulgare. Next base: position 281,770,701 of record NC_058521.1, on the reverse strand, counting down.
CATCACTATTAAGTTGTGTCGAGAGTTCAGGGGAAATTCAATGCCTTCGGCTCAAGTTGTCCATGACCGTGGACACGGCTAATCGATTAGGTTGAGTACTCTGCAGAGTTTTGCACACGTTCCCCACAAGATTTGATCGCCTCCGGGTTTGTCCTCGCACTTCAGGGTGTTTGAAGACCGGATGATCAAAACATGGTCTTTCAACGGGTCCCTCTGAATCCCTGTCGGTGCCCATCCATTCCTACCGTTCGTCTACATCTGCTAGCACCGCCTGTCTAGAGTGGCCGCGTTGTCCAACCAAGACAGAGCCCATAATGACTTGTGGCTGTGCAGGTAAGCCTTGAGTCTTGAAGTCTCCGTCCGTCTCTTCGAGCCTGGGTGAAGCTTTCCGCAGGATGACATGGCCTCTCCAGCATCCCGGGCATCCACTGGGTTCTCCAGGGAGCCGATCAACCGTCCTTCACCCAGAGTTGCATTGCGTCCAAGGTCTTGAAATTCTTGTCTTAGTCCGGTCTTGGTTATTATATCAACCTCGCATCACTCGTGGATTACACTCAACCGATAACCAGTCTACTTAAGCATAGCAAATATAACATTGTCGTCCCGGGGCAAGGTATCGGGGTTGTTGTGTTCCTACCACATGATACTACAACTATGACTAAAGTTTCCAAGTACCTAGGCAGTATGCAAATAGGGCAAAGAAGGTGATCTACTATGCATTGAAAACATAGGTAAAATAACATGATCAATGATGACTTGCCTTGATGATAGTTGTCCTGCTCGAGCGTCTCTAACTAACACGCTTCGCACTCCGGATGATCTACCGATACAAACACAAAGCACACCATAAGCAATTCAATCATGCCACGAGTAAAAATAACATCACATGCAATGATTGGCAAACGACTACGCAAAAGAATTTTATCGCGCGTCGGTAGGACAGAAACTTGTTTCTGTTGCAAACACTACTAAAAATACTTGGAAAATTCTGAAAATTCTACCACAGTACGATTTTATCACTAGAAAACAGTAGCAAAAAGAATCAACTCAATATCATTTTTCAAACTCCTGGAATAGGCAAAACAGTTTTAAACTAAATCTGCTCTAACTTATATTTAAAAATTCCCAACACAGAAAAATTTGTGAGCTACTGGAAAAAGAATCAATGTCATTGGACGTAGGGCTAAAAAGTTGTGATCAAAACAAGATTGAAAGTTTCTGTTTTCGAAATCTGGAGAGAAAATTACTAAACTGCTAGTGCTAATGAGGTTACACGTGGCAAGATGCTAATGGCTGAGATGGAGTGCATGAAATAGAGAGAGAGAGGTTGCTACCTGCTGCTGGAGGTGTTGCACCGGCAAGAAAGGAGATGTCCGGCGAGGAAGGAGGGAGTAGCTCCGGGCGGTGGGGCGTCGGGCGGCGGCGGTGAGGTTCCTCCTCCGCGGGGAAGAGGCGGCGGTGGAGAGAGAGTTCGGGGAGGGCTCCTCCTCCGGGCGAGGCCGAGGTGCAGCAGCTTTCGGGCTGCTGCCGCTGCTCGCGGCGGCGGCTAGGGCGGCGGTGGGGTGAGGCGCCGGCGGCGGCTTGTGGAGGCGGCGGTGGAGACGGCGGCTAGGATTGGGGAGAGGTGACGGTGGGGGGGTTTATATAGGCTTAGGGGAGGAGAGTAGCAAGGAAGGAGAGGGAGAACTTTGGGATGAGGGTCACGGGAGAGAAAATAGGAAAGAGAGGGAGAGGTGGCGGTGGAGACAAAAAGGAAAAGGAGGGAGGAGAAATAGGAAAGAGAGAATAAGGAAAGGGGAGGGAGGAGAACGTGGGGGAGGGGGTTGCATGCATGGAAGGTGCATGCGTGCATGCATGGGGGAGGCTGGGCTGAGCCCTTATGGCTCGGCCTGGCAGTTTTCTCTCTCTTTTTTTTAGAAGAACAAACAGCAGTAAAAAAAAATATATGGCCTCACTAACAAATACTATAAAGAGTACTAATATATATAATACATATAGGAACCCTAGTTCCACCTAATGCAAAATTTTTTTAAAAGTTTTATGCAAATAGATCACACAACGCGGTCGAAAAACTCGACTAAAATAATTCGGAGTTTGGAATAATTTGCAAAAACCAAAAATGGTGACTTTAACTCACAGGGGAGAAGTCATATTATCTCCGCTCCGATAAATTGCCCGCAGTCACATAACGATAAAATTTTTCAGAAGAACGCAATGATGCATAAAATATGGAATGCAAATGAATGATCTATTAACATCCGAATTTACGAAAATTGGGATGTTACATGATACCAGTCTCTCGTAAGCGTACGAGTAATGTCGGTTCGAGCCGCTTCGGTCCAGCAATACCGCAGAATCAAGAAAAGACTAAGAAGGGCAGCAAATCGCACATCACCGCCCACAAAAACTTTTGTGTTCTACTCGAGATACCATCTACGCATGAACCTAGCTCATGATGCCACTGTTGGGGAACGTTGCATGGGAAACAAAAAAATTCCTACGCGCACGAAGACCTATCATGGTGATGGTCATGTACGAGAGGACATTTGGATCTACGTACCCTTGTAGATCGCATAGCAGGAAGCGTTAAAAACGCGGTTGATGTAGTGGAACATCCTCACGTCCCTCGATCCGCCCCACGAACCGTCCCGCGATCCGTCCCATGATCCGCTCCGATCTAGTGCCGAATAGACGGCACCTCCGCGTTCAGCACACGTACAGCTCGAAGATGAACTCGGCCTTCTTGATCCAGCAAGAGAGACGAAGAGGTAGATGAGTTCTCTAGCAGCGTAACGACGCTCCAGAGGTTGGTGGTGATCTATCTCAGCAGGTCTCCGCCCGAGCTCCGCAGAAATATGATCTAGAGGAAAAACCGTGGAGGTATGTGGTCGGGCTGCCGTGGCAAAGTTGTCTCAAATCAGCCCTAATACCTCAATATATATAGGAGGGAGGGGGAGGGACCTACCTTGAGGCTCAAGAGAGCCCCAAGGGGTCGGACGAAGGGGGGAGGAGGATTCCTCCTCCAATCCTAGTCCAACATTGGAAGGTGGAGTCGTTCTCTACTTTCCCACTTCCCCCTTTTTTCTTTTCTCTTTGAATTTCTTTATCTCCTGCGCAAGGGCCCTCTAGGGCTTGCCCACCAGCCCACTAATGGCTGGTGCGGCACCCCTAAGGCCTATGTGCTTCCCCCGGGTGGGCTGCCCCGCCCCCCCCCCCCCCGGTGAACATCCGAAACACATTCGTCACTCCCGGTACATTCCCAGTAATGCCGAAAACTTTCCTGTAATCAAATGAGGTCATCCTATATATCAATCTTCGTCTCCGGACTATTCCGGAAACCCTCATGACGTCCATGATCTCATCCGGGACTCGAACAACATTCGGTAACCAACCATATAACTCAAGTACGCATAAAACAATGCCGAACCTTAAGTGTGCAAACCCTGCGGGTTCGAGAACTATGTAGACATGACCCGAGGGACTCCTCGGTCAATATCCAATAGCAGGACCTGGATGCCAATATTGGATCCTACATATTCTACGAAGATCTTATCGATTGAACCTCAGTGCCAAGGATTCATATAATCCCGTATGTCATTCCCTTTGTCCTTCGGTATGTTACTTGCCCGAGATTTGATCGTCAGTATTCGCATACCTATTTTAATCTCATTTACCGGCAAGTCTCTTTACTCGTTCCGTTATACAAGATCCTATGACTTACACTAAGTCACATTGCCTGCAAGGCTTGTGTGAGATGTTGTATTACCGAGTGGACCCGGAGATACCTCTCCATCGCACGGAGTGACAAATCCCAGTCTTGATCCATAGTAACTCAACGGACACCTTCGGAGATACCCGTAGAGCATCCTTATAGTCACCCAGTTACATTGTGACGTTTGATACACACAAGGCATTCGTCCGATGTCAGTGAGTTATATGATCTCATGGTCATAGGAATAAATACTTGACATGCAGAAAAACAGTAGCAACAAAATGACACGATCAACATGCTACGTTCATTAGTTTGGGTCTAGTCCATCACGTGATTCTCCTAATGATGTGATCCCGTTATCAAGTAACAACACTAGCCTATGGTGAGGAAACCTTGACCATTTTTGGTCAAGGAGCTAGTCAACTAGAGGCTCAGTAGGGACAGTGTTTTGTCTATGTATCCACACAAGTGTTGTGTTTCTAATCAATACAATTATAGCATGGATAATAAACGATTATCATGAACAAACAAATATAATAATAACTATTTTATTATTGTCTCTACAACATATTTCTAACGTGTTGTTGTTGTTGTTGTTGTCGTTGTTGTTGTTGTTGTTGTTGTTGTTCTTGTTCTTGTTGTTTTTATTGTTGTTGTTATCGTTGTTGTCGTTGTTCTCATCATTATCATTGTTGTCGTCTTTGTCGTCCCCGTCATCGTTCTCGTTGTTGTCATCGTTGTCGTCTTCGTCGTCGTTCTCGCCGTTGTCCTTGTTGTTGTTGTTGTTGTTGCTACTTTTGTTGTTGTTGTTGTTGTTGTTGTCGTTGTTGTCTCTTTTGTCATTGTTGTCGCTATTGTCATCGTTCTTGTTGTTATCGTTGTTGTCGTTGTTCCCGTCATTGTCATTGTTGTCGTAGTTGTCGTCGTCCTCGTCGTTGTCATATTCGTTATCGTCGTCGTCCTCATCGTCGTCGTCGTCGTCGCCGTTCTCGTCGTTGTTGTTGGTGGTGGTGTTCTTGTTGTTGTTGTTGTTGTTTTGGTTGTTGTTGTTGTCATCGTCGTCGTCGTCTTCGTTGTTGCCTTCGTTGTTTTTGTTGTTGTTGTTGTAGTAGTAGTTTTTGTTGTTCTTGTCGTTGATGTTGTTGTTATCGTTGTTGTCGTTGTTGTTGCTATCATCGTCGTCGTCGTTGTAGTTGTTGTTGTTGTTTTTGTTGTCGTTGTTGTTGTCGTTATTTTTGTTGTTGTTGTTGTTATTGTTGTTGTAGTTGTTGTTGTTTTTGTTGTTGTTGTTCTTGTCGTTGTCATTGTTATCGTCACTGTTGTCATCGTTGTTGTTTTTGTTGTTACCATTGTTGTCGTCACTCTCAACATCGTTGTTGTTTTTTTTAGTTGTCGTTGTTTTCAACATTGTCCTCGTTGTCGTTCTTGTCATCATTGTCATCGTCAATATCGTCGTCGTCGTCGTCATCGTTGTTGTTGTTGTTGTTGTAATGGTGGTGGTGGTGTTGGTGGTGGTTGTTCTTATTGTTGTTTTAGTTGTTGTTGTTGTTGTTGTTGTTGTTGTCGGTGTTGTCCTCATCGTTGTCATCATCATTATCGTCGTCATCGTTGACGTCGTTGTCATCGTCGTCAACGTCATCGTTGTTGTTTTTGCCATTGTTGTCGTTTTTTTCATAGTATTTTTTGTTGTTGTTGTCGTTGTTCTCGTCGTAATCGTTGTTGTCGTTGTTATCGTTGTTGTTGTTGTTGTTGTTGTTATTATTGTCGCTATTTCGTTGCTCTCGATGTTGTCATTGTTTTTTTGTTATTGTTGTTGTTGTAGTTGCCATTCTTGTCGTTGTTCTCGTGATTGTCATCGTTGTCGTTGTTGCCATCGTTGTCGTCGTTGACATCGTCGTCGTCGTCATCGTTGTTGTTGTTGTGGTTGTCGTCGTCGTGGTTGTCGTTGATGTCATTGTTCTTGTTGTCGATGATGTCGCTGTTGTCATTTTTGTCATCGTTGTTGTTGGTGGTGGTGGTGGTGGTGGTGTTGTTGTTGTCGTTGTTGTCGTTGTTGTCATTGTTGTCGTTGTTGTCATTGTTGTCGTTGTTGTTGTCGTTGTTGTTATTGTCGTTGTTGTCATTGTCGTTGTTGCCGTCGTTTTTGTCGTCGTCGTCATCTTCTTAGTCGTTGTCATTGTTGTTGTAGTTGTTGTTGTTGTCGTCGTCATCGTTGTTGTTGTTGTTGTTGTTGCTTTTGTTGTTGTCGTCGTCGTCGTCTTCTTCTTCTTTGTTATTGTTGTTGGTGTTGTTGTTGTTGTTGTCGTTGTTGTTGTCGTTGGCGTTGTTGTCGCTGTTGTGTTAAGTCGTTGTTGTCATAGTTGTTGTGATCGTTCTTATCGTTGTTCTCGTCATTGTCGTTGTTGCCGTCGTCGTCGTCGTTATTATTGTGGTTGTTGTTGTTGTTTTTGTTGTTTTTGTAGTTGTTGTTGTCATCTTTGTTGTTGTTGATGTTTTTGTTGTTGTTGTTGTCGTTGTTGTCGTTGTCGTTGGTGTCGCCGTTCTCGTCATCCTTATTGGTGTTGTCGTCGTTGTTGTTATTGTTATCGATGTGGTCGTCGTCATTCTTGTTGTCGTTGTTGTTTTTGCTGTCATAGTTGTCGTTGTTATCGTTGTTCTTGTCATTGTCGTTGTTGTCGTCGTTGTCGTTGTTGTTGTGTCGTTGTCGCTATTGTTGTTGTTATTGTGGTTGTTGTTGTTGTTGTTGTTGTTGTTGTTGTGGTTGTGGTTGTTGTTGTTAGTAATGGTTGTTGTTCATGCTGTTGTTGTTGGCGATGTTGTTGTTGCTATTATAGTTGTTGTTGTTGTTATTGTTGTTGTTGTTGTTGTTATTGTTATTGTTTTTGTCGTCGTCGTTGTTTTTTTGTTGTTGTTGTTGTCGTTGATGAGGTTGTTGTCGTTGTTGTCGTTGTTATCTTTGTTGTTGGTGTTGCCGTTGTTCTCATTGTTCTCGTCATTGTCGTTGTTGTCCTCGCCCTCTTTGTCATCCTTGTTATTATTGTTGTTTTGTTGTTGTTGTTGTTGTTGTTGTTGTCATCGTTGTCGTCATCTTCATTGTTGTTGTTGTTGTTATCATTTTTGTTATTGTTGTCGTTGTTTTCGTTGTTGTTGTTGTTGTCGTTGTTGTCATGGTTCTCATCATTGTCGTTGTTTTCGTCATTGTTGTTGTCTTCGTTGTTTTTGTTGTTGTTGTTGTTGTTGTTGTTGTTGTTGTTGTTGTCGTCGTCATTATAGATGTTGTTGTTTTTTGTTGTTGTTGTTATTGTTGTGTTGTTGTTGTTGTTGTTGTCATCGTCTTTCTTGATGTTGTTGTTGTTGTTCTTCTTCTTCTTCTTCTTCTTCTTCTTCTTCTTCTTGTTGTTGTCGTTGCTGGCGCTTTTGTTGTTGTTGTGATTGTTTTCGTTGTTGTTGTTGTTGTTGTTGTTTCTGTTGTTGTCGTCGTCGTCGTCGTTGTTCTGGTCATTGTCGTTCTTTTCATCATTGTTGTTGTTGTCGTTGTTTTGTTGTTGTTGTTGTTGTTGTTCTTGTCTTTGTTATTGTTGTGGCTGTCGTCATCGTCATCTTGGTCGTCGTCGTCATCGTTATCGTCCTCGTCATCGTCGTCGTCGTCGCCGTCGTCGTCGTCGTCGTTGTTATTGTTGTTGTTGCTGTTGTTGTTGTTCTTGTTTTCGTTGTTGATGTTGTTGCTGCTGTTGTTATTGTTGTTGTTGTTGTCGTCGTCGTGTTAGGTGTTGTTGTTGTTGTTGGAGTCGTCGTTGTTGTCTCTCTTGTCGTTGTGGTTATTGTTGTTGTTGTTATTGTCTGTATTCTCGTTGTGGTTGTATTTGTCGTTGTTGTCGTTGTTCTCGTCGTTGTCGTTGTTGTCGTCATTATCGTCATCCTTATCGGTGTTGTCGCTTGTGTTGTTGTTGTCAATGTTGTTGTCGTCGTTCTTGTTGTCGTTGTTGTTGTGGCTGTCGTAGTTGTCGTTGTTGTCGTTGTTTTTGATGTTGTCGTCGTTGTCATTGTTGTCGTCGTTGTCGTCGTTGTTGTCGTCGTTGTGGTTGTTTTTGTTGTTGTTGTTGTTGTTGTTGTTGTTGTTGTTGCTGTTGTTGTTGTTGTTGTTGTTGTTGTTGCTGCTATTGTTGTTGTTGTTGTTGTTGTTGTTGTTGCTGGGGCTTTTGTTGTTCTTGTCGTTGTTGTCGTCGTCGTTGTTGTTGTTATTGTTGTTGTTGTTGTTGTTGTTGTTGTCGTTATTCTCGGCATTGTCGTTCTTTTCATTATTGTTGTTGTCGTGTTGTCGTCGTTGTTGTTGTTCATGTTGTTGTTGTTGTTGTTGTTTTTCTTGTTCATGTTGTTGTTGTTGTTGTTGTTGTTGTTTTTCTTGTTCATGTTGTTGTTGTTGTTGTTGTTGTTCTTGTTGTTGTTGTCATCGTTGTTGTTGTGGCTGTCGTCATCGGCTTCGTGATCGTCATTGTCGTCGTCGTCATCGTTATTGTTCTCGTCGTCCTTATCGTCCTCGTCGTCGTTGTCGTCGTCGTCCTTGTTGTTGTTGTTGTTGTTTTTATTGTTGTTGTTGTTGTTGTCGTTATTGTTGTTGTTGTTGTTGTTGTTGTTGTTGTTGTTGTTCTTGTTCATGTTGTTGTTGTTGTTGTTCTTGTTGTTGTTGTCGTCGTTGTTGTTGTGGCTGTCATCATCGTCTTCGTGATCGTCATTGTCGTCGTCATCGTTATTGTCCTCGTCGTCCTTATCGTCCTGGTCGTCATTGTCATCGTCGTCGTCCTTGTTGTTGTTGTTGTTGTTTTCATTGTTGTTGTTGTTGTTGTTGTTGTTGTTGTTGTTCTTGTTGTTGTTGTTGTCGTTATTGTTGTCGTCGCCGTCATCGTCATCGTCGTTATCATTGTTGTCGTCATTGTCACTGTCGTCTTTGTTGTTGTTGTTGTTGTTGTAGTTGTTGTTGTTGTTGTTGTCATTGTTGTTGTTGTTGTTGTCGTTGTTGTTGTTGTTGTAGTTTTTCTTGTTGTTCTCGTCATTGTCATTGTTGTCGTTGTTATCGTTGTTCTCGTCATTTCGTTGTTGTTGTCATCGTCCTCCTCGTCCTCATCGTCATCATCGTCGTCCTCGTCCTCATCGTCGTTTTCGTCTTCATTGTCGTCGTTATTGTCGTTGTCGTAGTGGTTTTCGTGGCTATTGTAGTTGTCGTTGATGAGGTTGTTGCCGTTGTTGTCGCTGTTATCGTTGTTGTTGTTGTTGTTGTCGTTGTTCTCGTCATTGTCGTTGTTGTCCTGGTCGTCATTGTC